>NW_019100471.1:600423-699676 GCF_001856785.1 Myzus persicae
CCGGTTGGGCCCGAGCGCGCGGCCGCGCTCCGCCCATCCGGGGACGGGCCCGGGTCAGCTGACGGCGGGGCGCCCCGGCGGCAAACGCAGTAGCCACGGCAACGGCATGTACAACGGCTCTCTCTCGCACCGACCGCCGTTCGTGTGCGTTCGTGCGCGCGCGTCACCGATTGTCGTGTCACGTCGGAGGGGCCGTCGCGCCGCCGTCGTGAGACCGCGCCACCGTCGGCCGCCGTCGTCATCCGTCGCTGTCGTCGTCTCGCCGCGCGCGCCGACGTAAATGGATACATTATCGCGACATTATCGCCGTGCCGAACACCTACGGCCACCCCGCCCGCCCACCCGGGCGACCGACGACGCGTCTTCGCCCGAAAACAATCCATTTGCCAAATTGATTTCCAAAGGCCCTTTGCCCCTTTGCGATTCATACTTCCACACCACGCAATCCATCGCCCCGATGATGGCACCCGCGGTATACCTATATACCTACTCGATAGTCAATCTGTATACAAATCTATGTATTATTATAAGGTATTATATGATGATAATATATAGTATTGGTATACACCACACCTACCTATATGCACTAAATTTCCTCGATATATGTAGATACATACCACGATTATTGAATGATGCATCTACCTGCTGCAGTATGTGCACACTTTATTATATTATACAGGTGCAAGTCGTCAGCGATGCACTGCTCGCAGCAGGTTATATTTATATTTTATACTTAATACTTAATGTATATACATCTATGTGGGTTCAGAGAGCTCTGCTGCAGGCTGCACCTCTCAAAAACACCCCTGCAATATTTTTTTGTTTCTTCCACTTAAACTAAGGATATTTTCGTTTCACCCTGATCCTATATATTATGTGCTTACGAGTACGCAGCTGTATACGATTGATTTCTGCACTTATTATATTATAGTGGTATACGTTTTGTTTCAATACACATATATATATATATAGGTACATATACACGTACTGCAAAAATCAGTTATCATAGTATATAATATAAAATTTTTGTTATTCAGTAGTTCATAATATACATTATATTAAATGTATAGTCATAAATAGTGTATTATTATACCCACATACCTACAACTAATATTGTTACAGGGACAGCAACCCCGATTTTCAATTCTACCTTCTGACTTCTACTGTAGTCTGCAAAACGGGTATCCTATATATATTGGCTATATATACTAGTCATCTATGTACATATTTTTTTTTGTATTGATCAATTCGCTTCAACAAAAAACCAGGTATTATTAGCGTAAAGTGTGTTTACATTTTTCTTAGTTAGAAATTTGTTTTTTTAAATATATTACTAAATTAGTTTGTAAATGTTATATATTATGCGTGCTAACAGTGGAATATTCACGCAATACTGCAAATGAAAACGGTTGGACGGAATTCACACGTATATAATATATATATACTTATACCGACATACACGTCATTTATAGAGGTATATTCATACTTGCATTGTATCGGACAATAATGATTTATACCTATACATTGTATAATAATATGTATATATTTAGGTATAACATCCGGTACCTTAAATGTGTAAGGTATACAGTGCACTTGCATGCTATTATGTTTGTTTACCTATATTATAGCTATACATAGATAGCTGGTATTAGGTATGTATAGGTACCTATACTTATACAAAAAGTCAAGGCTAGGCATAAACGAGTTAACACAACATATTAAAATTAAGTTAAAATTATAACTAAATCTAATAATAATAGTGCTTATCTATACATATTTATATAATATGTATCGCTATACTATTTTTGGTAATAATTTTTAATACCTTATACGACGTGTTAACTACTCTAGTTAATTTTACATGGAAGTATTAACATAAGTTTTATTTTTACATAAACTTGCAGGGCTCTGCACCTAAAATAATAATGACTTCATTGGCGGTATATATTTCTGGTTTTCAAAGTTAAATCGGGTGTTTACAACCGGTATTATTGATATTGTAAATAATATTTAGTATATTATAGTTTTTAGTATTACGGACTATAGCTACATTTTCACCCTGGTATTGGGTGTTTTAAAGGCATATATATTATAACTAAATAATATCAGTGGTAATGTTTTTCGTACAGATGGAAGGTCAAATTTCATCTTTAAATTTGGTCACTATTGTAAATTGTAACTGAACGAAGCTAAAACATATGGGTGCGTATAATAACATTGATTATAAGGATTATAGTATATTATACTCAATGATAATATATATAATTAACTTTTAAGTTTGTATGAATTGTATTAGTTTCAAACCACATCTACCTTTCATATATTTTATAAAAACAAATCATTTTTTTAAAAACTCGTGTATTCCTATAGGAAATAATATGTCGATATGGCTGTATATTATAGTATTGCTGTGATGAAAGAATCGACCCGTATCTCATCCCTGCAGATAGAAGGATTTCCACGGTGTGCCTATTATACCTATACTATATTTTAATGCTATTGGAAAATATAGAAAAAAATCGAAACCAGTATATTATTGTATGCAGAGTAAAACGTATATTATGTTGAATATACATATAAGGTAGGACCAACTACGTGATAGGCGCGGGGTGGAGAATTTGAAAATCAATATATTTACCACTCATATATCTATATTATTTTATATAGCTAGGTATATTCCAAGAAAAAGAGGTGTTATATATCACGCTGTATACTTAGTTGTCTATATACAATATGTATGTATGCATAGGCAAAAACAGACTCAGTATATCGAGGCATAAAATAGTCGCGGTGTGAAGGATATTTTATACATAATATTATACTATTATATTTTTATTACTGAAATCTTATATTTATTTCACAAATAATGTGCAGGTACGAAAGTAATATGATATAGTTTTAGACTTCTAAGCATAATTTTAGGGCCCCTTATAAAGTTTTATCACCGTTTTGTCCGTCCGTTAGTTATGTGCAGTGCACAGTTACGATATGCTATTGTTGGTTGTAAGGTATTTAGGCCGTAGATTTATTACCACATAAAGTATTAAATATTATTAGTATTATTATAATCTAGCCAGTAGTAACAATTATCAACATTTGAGTACCTATTTATAATATATTATATTATTAAATAACATTAGCCAATATTAAAAACATTGGTACCAAATTATAGTTTTTAATTTGATTTTTAGTTTATTTCAATGTCTTAAAATACAATTAGAAACTAGGAATTTACGCTGGTAGAGTGTTGTACTGTTTATCCATATGATGATTATATAATGTGGTTTTCAATAATCTTGCAAAGCAAAAGAGCTATTATAAATTATAAGTATTTGTTAGTGAGTCTTGTTGTAGCCCTTGTGATATACCTCGTTGCGCTTCCTTACTTATCTTCATAATATAATACCGCATAAAAAAAAAGTTGATAAATTGGTTGATTAATAATCAATATATACATATTATTGAAGGTTAATATATTCTGTTGAAATTCAATTGGTACAGAACAAAAATGGAAATCGAAGACATTATCACTATTATTATGATTCGGATGGCAGGACTCTACTGCTGCACCGGGCGACGATGATAAATCCAACGGAATTATCGCCGAGCGTCCAACTGCATACGCGCAACGCTATCTGTGAGCGTACGCCGCATAACTCGGACGCGATCGACGTGTGCGATCCGAGTGCGCCACTTTCAGCGACCGGATATAATATTATTATTATTAAAATGCGGCAAGCATAGAACTTTTACGTTTTTTTCGAGAAAACTTAAGTTGAGATTTTGGGATATTATAATATCGTCTGCACTCTATAGAACTCTCTAGAACACAAAAAAATAAAACTGCAGAGAACGGTCCCGTGGCGATCTTTATTAATATTATCATATAGTTGTCAATTGAGGAGACTTAGCCCCCCCCCCCCCACCAAAGGGAAAATAATGTTTGGTCTTACACAGCGTGAAAATGTTTAGATTCTCACTTTAATGGTTTGAAACTCGGCACATAGGTAATAACTTGGTAGAGGTGGTGCACCACAAAGCCAATTTTAAAATGTTGCATTTTATTTTAATGAAAACCACAAGCGGCGATTTTCTGGCGAATATTTTTTGTTGTTTTTGTATATGGGGGTGACATTGATTGCAGAAAATAAAATATTTATTATAATTTGATTATTCTATATTAATTAGTCAAAACCACCCTGTGCAAATGACTGCGTTAAAGATATATGTGAAGTTTACATATGCACCTTATCGGAGCATAAGACATGATGGTAAATCCCGGGGCATTATATTTAATTTGTCACGGACAACGCTGGGCAGGAGATCAGCTATGGCTTGAATAGTATATATTATAAATTACCTGACATATGACATGATAAATAACCGGACGCGCGATATGATGCGTAACGATAGTATAATAATAATAATATATAATATGTACAACAATATTATATACCTGCACTCAATTATTGTATCATTCGCAGAAGACTACCAACTCGCTGCTCCAGGCTCCGTCAAGTATGTTTATATGAATCGTATATGCTGGAGGTTAGGCGTATTACTTGTTATTATTATTATTACTATGTACGCATCTCGCTCTGTACCACAGCATCCGAAAACCGTTGAGAAAAAAAAGAAACTGGTACACGTCGTCGTGCACTTCAAAATTATACCCATACACGCCGCGGGGCAGCTGTATCGCAGTCCACGCGAGCCCCGGACCCGATATTCTACATAGTACATACATATATACACGCGTAGGTACATGATATCGCGTACATAGGACAGATATTATATATATATATATATATAGACGCATAGGTAACGAATTAAAATAATTACCAATAAACGCATGTATATGTATAATAATCGCATCGATCGTTTCACGCTTGTTCGTATCGAACAAAAAGAATCTATATACATTTATATGTATATATATATATATATATATATATATGTATTATATAAATGTTATGTATGATACGTGTGCAGTGTACACTCGCCATTGAGCGGACGAGATAATATTATTATAATAAGTCGATTATTATATTATGACGCCGAAGAGCACTACATATTATAATATATAGGTATACATACACATTTCTGC
The DNA here is from genome assembly GCF_001856785.1 of Myzus persicae. Taxonomy (NCBI): domain Eukaryota; kingdom Metazoa; phylum Arthropoda; class Insecta; order Hemiptera; family Aphididae; genus Myzus; species Myzus persicae. The sequence continues at coordinate 605,531 of NW_019100471.1, forward strand.
TGTTTTGCCAATCATCGGTCAAAACAAAAGGAGAGGAACGCGATACAATAATAATAATAATAGTAATGACATATACAGCAGGTAGGTATTATAAAGGTATAACTATAATAATATACAATCGGCGTGCTTATATCGCGTGCGACAAACAACTAAATGCGCATCCTTACACTGCGCAGTGGGTATATACAGTAAGTATGTATAATATTATATATTACTTGGCGATCTTTTCACAGTAAACAATCGTAAAATCTAGAATAGTACATAACTTTTTTTGAAAATATTTTTCCCCACAAATTGAAATTGTTTACGAAACGAGATTTTTGATAAAAAAAAACAAAAATTATTTTTCTTGTATCATATCAATTGAATTTTTGATTTTCTTAATTTTAAATTCCAAATGATTATACGTTTCACTGTTTCAGTGTGTTCATTAATACATGAAAATCGATTTTTTCAGCGTATCGTTAATTATTTCTATGTAATAATTTGAAGTATTTAATACTTACATACCTATATAGATAAGCGAAGTTAAGTGTCCCACAGGTGCTAACCTCACACAATTTTGGCCAACTATACCGTGCGATCGTCTAAACTTTAAATACTTTAAACTAATATTCTATTAGTTCGAACTCGTATTTTTAAAAATCGGCTTACTCCGAAAAATGTTCTTCAGAGTATGAAATCAAAAACTTAATAATGTTGTCAATATTCAAGAAAGTAAAACTATTTCTTATTTAATTTTACACATATAACATGAATTTGCATGTAAGGTATTTATAGTGTAAGTACTTATATAATAGTATAGGTATATTTTACATGTCTAAAACTATAAACTGAAGTCAAAATTTGTAATTAATTTATATTAATATTTTTTATTTTACCTGTTATAGTACCTAATAGTTAGTTTATACTAATTTATCGGTTTAACCTACATATTTTATAGGTATATAATAATAATATGACCGGTGTAAATGACGCATACAAGTAGGTATATAACATTATAATATCGGACCTACTAACACTTGATTAATAGTATTATAATATATTTTTAATTTATGTACATATTATCATAAATTCTTAATTTGAAACATTTTATAAATAACTTTTACTATTATAATATTATTATGATTATTATTATTATTGTTATCCCACATCATATCCTCGGTGGATATAGAATAGAGTCGAACATTAGACACGCTCTAACTTAATATTTACTGCTTAAGCTGACAAATGGACTTATCGATTGCTCCTTATTTCTTTGCTCCCCTACCAAATACATTTTAATGTTTTCTCCTGTTTCATACTATCTCAATTGCTTTTATATTGTACCCACACATTCTATATTTCCATCCGATGCAAATTACGGATTCTATTGACAAAATGATAGGTCTGGGCAATGGACGCACCCATATAATATAGTTTATGACTTCAACAACGATTCTTTAAGTGTTGACAACTTTTAATGATTATGGAAACAAATATGTTTAGATGATTTGAACTTTAAAGGCATTAAAACAAAACATTTTTGAAAAATAATTTTTTTGAATGACTATTATCATTTTTTAAGTTCATTTTTTTTTTAATGAGAGCATACATTTTTCATCTCAAATTCCGAATAGAATATATTTTCGAGCATTTCTTCAATGTACAAAAATCGAATTTTGAACGAGTAATATCAATTAATTATAGTTGTGATTATTTTAAATCTTAATGATCGGAGTAATAGTGAATATGCATTTCCTATACACTGTCCATCTTAACTTTAAATACTTATAACTCATTAATAACTACATAACTATTTTAAAAAAAAAACTCGGTGGCGGTAATCCCACACGGCCCATCCTGCAGCAGTGCAGACATACTTTCGAATTTGGTGGGTGCATTTAATATTATGCTGAGTAGGTCAGAACTTGTATGTATTTGAGTATCTGCACTTAATATGAACGAGTGAAAAGTTACACTTGGTTTTTGTTACATCTTGAATATTGTCATCCTTATGCAACACGACAGCCCCGATAGTCCTATATAGGTATACCAGTCTATAAGGGGTGGGTGCAGAATTTGAATAATATATTTCTTAGCACCACTCGTTTATTTTAAGACTTATGGCCACCACGGAATCACAATTTACTGTTTTAAAAAATATCAACTTGTTGCCTAATACATCTGTACACTCAATATACTATGCGAGTGTGTTTACATTATATCTGCATCCGTTTGTAGGGCAGCGAATTGTGATCGCACAAATATTTATCGAAACTAATAATATAATACGTATTATGCAGGCCCGATAAGTGTATTTTAATATATACGAGAGCGCATGTTTGTTACGCGAAATTTTAAACACAGTAATAATATATCAAATAATTAAGTCATAAATCAACGTGCCGCGCGATATCACTTTTGGATAATAAAACGCCTCGGGCGCCCAATCTCGTTTTGATTCATTGTCGATCTCATCAATATATATGTAATAAAATATTTTCCAAGTTTATCGACGGAAACGGTTTCTTTTAATAATATTCGCCATATTATAATATAATACTCAACTCGGTTTTTTTTTCAATAATTTGTTTATGCACGCTATACATATACCTAATAATATAAATATGATATACGCGGTACATGTATACTGTATAGTATGGGTATAAGCACTGTTTTTTAAGTTATTCTTGAGATTTTTTTTCCGTGAAATGAATAGTTATATTGCCCACTTGTTAGCTTCGCGTGGCACTCAAATGTTTACACATCGGATCAAAATAGGTAGGTATATAATATATACGTATCGTACATAAGCAGCAATAATATATATATACACCTATGTATACTATTGATAAATTATAATTAATTTTATTTTAACCGTTTAGACACCAGCGAATTTTAATATATGCGCAGTTAACGAACATTAAAATAGTAATTTATGATATATAAATAACAGAAGTAGTCGTTTCTCCAATTTGAAATTTTAATGAGAAATTAAATTTAATCCTATAAAAACATATAACACTTACGAAACGATAAGTGTCTAATTGGTTATTTGGTTATATAGGACGGTACACATTGTAACCACGCGAGTAGCGTATTTGAACGGTCAAGAACGTTATTCAAAAACCGATCGTGAAAGCGATTCATGGACGAAACCGAAGATTTATATTTGATAAAAAAATATCGATCGATGTATAGGTAGAATAATATCTAAAATATTCAACTTTGTATGATGAAAAATAATGTTATACAGGGCGATTCGCGTATAGCCCTTTATACCATTTTTTCTCGTCAATAATAATTTTAATTTTGGAATTTTTAACCATTCGTATAACAATATTCACTACTTGATTTATCATTGGTACCAATTAAGATAAAGGATCTGTAGCGATAGAAATTTATTGTTTTTCAATTTGGAGTTGTTTTTTTTTAAGTGTAATATATAGAATGTAGTTATTTTAATATGTATATGGGTACTAAAAATAACTGCAGTCTTTAATAACGGTTCGAAATAATACATACAATATATTTAATATTTAGTTCAGTAATAATACTTAATAATATATATTCTGATAGTTTTTACAAATTATTGAATGCACATAATATAGTCACAATAAATTAATATTAATTTATAAAATTTTATAAAATCATCATAATCCAACCTTTTTTTTACCAAACCTTCATAATTATTCTTGGTATACGAGTATAGCTTTACATGTATAACTGCCGAGTTTTTAATCGGTGTTTGTCAATTGCGCCGATTTTTCTAGACTACCTGAAATTTATACATCTTTTGCGCCGGTGGATTTATCCAAAACGAAAATGGTATATACGTCTTTTGCGCCAACAAATTTATCACAAATTAATTTGGTATACATAATATATATCTGTTGTGCCAGGAAGATATTATAAAATATAAAATATCATATTATTATACTATTATTAGATTATAATATAATTATCAAACATATAAAATAAAGTGTAATTTAAAAATATAAAAAATTTAAAAAATTAAAATACATATAAATAAACGATGATAAATTACATATGAATAAATTGTCAAAAAGTATTAAAATTTCATTTCTTGTAATGGTGACTTACCGACTTCACAAATTGAAACATATTGATAGTACCGTCATATTATCATGTTATCTCATTTTTATTAGCGGATATTCCGATTTGACCAATTTATTGCATGTAGATAGATAACGTATAGTATGTACAGTTTAAAACGTCGCGATTTTAAATCGTCCGTGTGTAATATAAACGCAGACGAGTACGTTCAAATCGCCTAGTGTGTAATCAGCTTATTTTTCAACTTCATGTATTGCCGGCGCAATTAATGTATAATCTTTTTTGGTACCTAAATATCGTCCGGCGCAGTTGATGTATAACCTTTTTGAATCCCATAAATTTTTTTTTTTCCTTACCTGTGATTTCTGGCGCAATTGACATATACCCTTTTTAATAGCAATAGTCAATAGATGAACATTTTCAATAAAAAAAAATCATTTGTTCAACAATATTGACAGTAAAAAAGGGTACATTTGTTATATGAAGAAAATAAGAGCTTGTATCCGTTTTAGAACCATAGAACTACTTAAACAGTATAAAAATATCAATGTATTGAACATTAATATTTTTTATAAATAGCCAATGTAATAAAATAAATACTGAAATACCAGATACAATCTATTTTTAATTTAGTAAGACCATCTTTAAGGACTATTATGCAGAGTACAAATATTTTAACAATTAATATTAAAATTTTGAATTAGGTAAGACAGGTAGGTACATCAAAATGTTCAAAATTATCCATTAAGAAATTTACAGAAAAAAAGGAGATGTTCTTCTTTTAAAAACAATAGTTTGTATTTCTGCTTGACATTCTTTAAGTGGTAAAAAAAATGGTCTTAGTATATTTCAAAAATCAGAATTTTAATAAGTTCATTATTATTGGAAAAATGGGAGTGAGTATGCTGCAGTCGAATCGCCGTGTATACACTTTTACTATTATAACCGAAAACTTTAACCCATATAAAAATCTACATAATATAGAAGCTATACATATTATCCACGTTACTTCTCACATCGGTTGCCTAATAATTTATTAACTATGGGCGAGAGGGCGGAAAAGCCGAGTAGGTCAAAAAACTATATTATACTACCTAGGAATATTAAAATAGTATACTCGTAGTTGGACACTATTAATAAAAATATACTGTATATCAAATAATTTAGGTATAGGTTTATATACAGTTGATACTGATACAACCATTTATTATTACGATCGCCATGTTTAAAATATTGAGTTCTCTTCGTAGTTTTTTTTCTTTTTATAATTACAAGAACGATGGCGCATGCATAATTACTGCCAAAAACAATTTATGACTGCAATATTAAATGATTGTACCTATATTATTATAACTACTGTAGGTACGTAAAAAACTACTAGAAATATTATTATGTTGTATTTGTATGCACTTCAGTTTACACGACTATATTATAATATCATGATGATCTATACATCAAGTCAATAAAACTATATTAACAAGTCTAATTAAAAAAACCCAAACATTATTTATTATTATTGTTGTTTTTTTTTGACCCTCGGCAACATTGGCCATTGGATATGTGCGAGGGTTGCGGTTGGGAAACGTCGCGTTGTTATGTGGGGCAAGGATTTGTCGTGGGGAATGGTAATCTTCTACAAAAGTAGGTAATCCTCTTCTACATTGACACAGTCGTGTGAACTCCAACGAGATAGTGTTAAACTCTTAGTTCCAACACGAAATCGGAAATAGTTAAAATGTATGTACACAAACTTTTAATTAAAAAGTTCAATTAGTGATTTGTGCAAGACAGTATTAATATTTTCATAAAAATGTCAATTTTGTAATTGCAGTAAATTAATTCATTATTATTGGATACCCAATTTATAATACACAATCACATATTATATAATTTGCATATTCATTGTTTTTTTATTATTTATTACTCATTTAATATGATAAATTCATAATGAAAATTATATTCATACGATACAATTATAGGTTCATGTTCATCATTATTGAAGCGTGTTAGAATTATTGTAATAATTATAAATACTATACAACTATCATAATTTATTGTTTTAATGAGAAGAAAACTGAAAAGAAACAATAGGTTTTAACTGTTTTAAGTCTTACTGACGAATTATTTTATTTTAATACGAAAAAAAACACTGGGTCTTTCACTATTATACGGTAAAAGTGCGCACGATGGGGAGATGAAAAACCTATCGAACGGTGTGACAGTCGGTGCAATGCCAGAATACCCGACTATTGCCCCATGAACTGCGACTGCCGACAGAGAATATTGATCAGTGCAATGCCGCATAAACTGATTATTGCACTATTGACCAATATAAATACCGTCCGATAGGTTTTGGGTGTGGACGCTTCCAACTGAAATGCGCAAGTCTGCCCGGGTGGGTCTTGCTACAGCTCAGGCAAAAGAATGATAGGTGGTCGACACTCGACGGTCGTGCTGCCTTTTATATGCGGTTTATCGAAGATTATTTCAGCCGGTCTCGTGTTCTGTGACAGACCGATAAGTTACCGGTGCCGTGTTCTGTGACAGAAACCCGAAACCGCAAAAGTGCAATCGCCGATAAACGCATAATTAATAATTATATAATTAATAAGGGCAAGATAATAATAACCATAATAACAATAGAATGTTAGGTGGTTGGAAGGGCGGTGGTGTTCGTTATCTTCGCGACTGCGATGTGAACAATTATAATAAAAGTAGCTGAATTACCCGGCGTTACCCGGAAAAACTCCTTTTGGTCTATTAATTATATGTATATATATTGGTGTAAGCGCGATGCATGAGATTATTTTTATCGGTAAGCTTCTCGGAACAATTCTTATTGTTGACCTTCAGACAAAAAGGATAGGTTGCAGGTAGCCGGAAACCCGCGGGCCGCTTTGAGCCGTGCAGCACAATACGTATTGGCGATGAATAATATTATAATTGTTAATTACTCCACTAAAACGTAACATTTTTGAAAACCCTTTCATAATGCGCGGTGAAAATACGAGAAGAACCTCTATTCCAAGTTTCGAGTTCGTACGTTGCGTAGTTTTTGAGTTACAGCGATCAGCGACCAAGTGGTATTTGGATTTTATATGTATAGATAATATATTATGATATGTATCATACACAACGAAAAGAAAATATAAATGATTATGTTTACACATTGAACAACCTCATTAAAGGTCCCCACACACTACCGCGGTGGCGGTGGCGGTGGCGGGAAAAAGAGTCCGGACACAATTCACCGCCACCGCGGCGGCACCGCCAAGACAAAAGAATTTCACCGCCACCGCTGCAGTGTGTGGAGACCTTAAGTCGTTACTGCAGCACAACGTCGTCATATGATATAAATCCAACAAATTTATTAGTGTTTTGTTGTACTTTTTCAGACTTTATTTTCACCGGTAGAGCGTTTTCAAGTTAGTACCGCCAAACTTCAGAAATTTATTTTAGCCAATTTTTATGAGCTGAGCAAAGTAATAATTTTTTTTATGCAGACTCGATTTAAACTCAAAACGTCTTTTATGGGGGCTCTGCCTTATCACCATTAGTTATACCGATGGTTATTATTATATAATATGTATGATAATAATAATATAATAGTACTATAATATGTATTATTTTTTATACCTAGGTACCTATAGTATGTATAAACGGTTCGGCGAGGTTCATCTCGGGCGCCTCTGTCGCGCGGAGACATCGCGTGCTTCTTTTGCCGCTGCTGCTGCTGCTGCTGCTGAGCGGGTACACCCACAGGCTATAAATAAACACACGCGTGTGCGGATAGGTAGGGACCTAATAATAATAATAATAGTAATAATAAGAGGTCGCTGTATAGGTGCAGGTTATAGGTGCGTGACGTCGCACAAGTTTTTCGACGTGGTTTTCAATATTATACCGCGGTCACACACACACACACACACACACACACTCACGATACGTATAGGTACCTGCGCTCGCGGTTTATGATTATGTATTATAATATAATATATATACACACGTAGTTTTGTATTGTAGACATTGTGAGACGGGCGAAGTACGAATAATAATTTTTTTTTCTAAAAAAATACCTAATAATCTCAAACGCCGTTTTCGCGAAACGCACGCGTGTCTAATACAGGTATATAATAATATATATTATTATTATATATGAACTCTCGCTGGGTCACTTATATATTATAATACATACATAATATATAGGTATGATCGTCGGCTGACGGATGCTGCGGCGGACTCGAAATGACCACGGGGGCTTCACGAAGGCGGCGGCAGACTGCAAACAGCATCCGATTACCCGTCGTCGTGGTCTTCGTCGTCCAGAGAGCCGCACACGTCATGTACAGCAGCGAGTATATTATATTATTATTATTATTATTATTATTATTATTATCATCATTATTATTATTATGCATGTATACGGAAGAAGAGACGTGCTAGATTTTTGTATTTTTTTTTCCTATATATTACATTATATTGTAGCAGTCCTTCGCGTTCCCTCTCGCCGAGAGACGCGAGGTCGGCCCCGGACGGTAGCTCGTGGCTAAATCGGTCTCGGGTTCATCTCCGCCTCTTTGATTATTATTATCATTATTATTATTATTATTATATACTGTACATAGTATACTGCACATGGTGTATATATATATATACATATATAGGTACGCATATACTGTTCGCCCGCCCAGCTATTAATTTTCGACCGCGTGCGCGTGTTCGCGTGGTATGAGATTATTTTTTTAATACTATCGTGTTCCGTACGTGTATAATATGTAATATGATTACGCGTTTGAGATGTAAAGTACTTGCGGATACGTCGAATTTAGGTACAGGTAGAGTTACCTACTAGATTGGTATTCCAAATACCATATTTTTGTTTGTATTTTTAATTCAATTAAAAATAATTATTTACGAATTATATACACATAAAGGTGCTTGCTATTGTCTATAATTATTAGTACGTGTTATATAAGCAACAGCAAAAATATGCCTGTTGTTTATGGGCTTATGAGAATCCGATAAAATATATACAATATTACAATATATATATACGTTTGATTAATAATTTGAAAGTAGACTTCTGTGTAAAATGTCAATCGCATAATATATTTTAATAATATTACGATGTATATTTACGGCTGCTTAGACCACCCATGGGTATTGTAAGGGAGACGGACCATATATATATTATTTTTAAATTTTGTATCAAACGAATACCGGAAATTGTTATATGCAATATGCAAATATACGATTTTTGTCAGTAATATCATAGATGAAAACTAATAGATTAAATTAAATCGTTAAAATATACCAAAAATTATACATAGCAGACTATTGTATATTCAACTATATTACTATTTTATTTTATTTACTTGGGAACTCAGCCCCTAATCGTTTCACCCGCCAAGCCCGTTATATATTTTTTTGTACGAACTGAGAGTTATAAGGGCATAAAGTAATAGCACAAACATTATAAATTATTAATATCTTAATGAAATATAATAAGTACTATCTAGCTGTAATGACTCAACAAATACAATATTTTTATTTATTTATTTTTTTTTTCTCTACAAATTTTCATTCAACCGTGATTTTATTACGACATTTATAGTTCTATATCGTAAAAATACATAGTATAATGACTACTTATGTGTATAAATATAGTGTTTTTACTATATAATATAGTAAATAATCAAACTTTCTCATTCCTTAGCGTTTTTGTTTATACCTTTTTCTGATTATTTCTTGATTTTTTTGATTTTTTTCTTTTTTTTCGTAACTCGCACTCTTCATCTGCAAATATCTATTTCTATCCATCTTAAAATTTACAAAAGAACGCTAGTATTTGTTTCCAGGGTAATTATTTGTCGAAACTACTTTTGTACTACTAAATGTTTTTGTATAATAGAGAGGAATCCATTGTTGTATGTTTTATTCAACACGAAAATTGTTTATAACAATAATATTAAGTGCGTATAAATAAATAATGTTGTACCTATAAGCAGTATAAGCAAATATGCCATGTTTATCATTTTCTCAGAAAAATGTGATGTAACGTTTGAAATATTATTCAAAAGTATAATATTTAGGTACCAACTTAAATAACTTAGAAGATACTTAAAGTATATGTAGCTCTAATTTAAATATACGAATAGGAGGTAGGTACCAATAATATATCCACTAAAATATTCAATGTTATTCTCAACATTACAACATATAATATATTGTATACACGATTTATAAACAAAAATCTACTATAAATGTATGGACTGTGGATTTCAATGATTTATAATGTAAAGAGCATTGATAAGAATCATCCATAAGACGATCGGGCACGCATTTAACTACACAAAGTCTAAAATGTATATGATTTTTTGGTAGCTAGTGCTGCAGCCCATATTTGTCAGTGAAATAACAATTATTACGTCGCAATCTAAAATGATTTTGACGCGACACTTATTATAAGATTAGTTGTTAGGTATGTGCTCGACGCGGAAATTCATTACAAAATCGTATTAGATCCGCTCCCGTCAAACAACTACAACTATAAAGGTACGAGCGGCGTTAGTTAACGCGTATACTTTGTTACATGGGCGTGGCGCTATGGACATGTACGTCTATGGACCGCCATCTCTGGAGAGTGGACACGTCTTGGCATTACGACTTCATAAGTCACGCAATGCTACTGCAATCTACGATTATTTCACAACAACTTTTTATGTACAGGTAGGTACATCCCTTTTTACTTAATGCACATTGCACGTTTTTCGAACAGTATATTATAATAATTCCACGTGGGAGATAGAATAATAAAATCACAGGCTAGGTGACACATTATCCATGCATGGTAATGTCTTAATATGAATCAAGACAAAGGTACTTATATGTTTTATGACACAAAATTAAATAATGAATTTGTAATATATATTTTTTTAATTTTATTTTATTCCAGCACTTTGACGCAACGAATTGTATACACAAAAAAACTATTTCGTCTTGAGTCATGGATTATTATTATAATTATTATGATTTTTTTTTTTTTTTGAAAACGTATACATAGGGTTCTATAGGGTAGATACCTCTATAACATTTACTAATGTGTATATTACACTACTTTGAGTAATATTGAAAATATGAAGAAACTATACATATAAGCACATAATAATATACTTTCATTGGCAATCATTGGATAATCGATCGCAGGAAAGCAGTTTCCGGTGGAACCATTGCAGGACGCACCAGAAATATGGAAATAAAATAAATACCGATAATCAGGCAGAAATTCTATTCTATTACGCATATTTACTGAACTCAGGAATAAGTTATGTGCAAAATGGGCCTATATAACTAAAACTAAAACTGAAATTACTCATTAATTTAAATTTAAATTTTAAATAGTATATATAGGTATACTGTACAGTGTACACATTGTATTTATAATCGCTTCACTCCTATAATAATGGATATATTATATAATATTACGTTCGTCGAGTTAAGTGAATAAATTTAAAATTTAAAACTCACAATATCATAGCTGTATAATATGTAAGTGTATTTTTGTTTAATGCTAAAAAAAAAAACAATATTAAAAGATTATAATAGGTATACGTTTAAAATCTATATCGACTTAATGACACTCATCTACTATATACCTGCATGTACAAAAAAATATGTTGTACTCTTCTCGCCGCAATTATCGTAAAAATAAAAACAGAGAGGGAGAGAGAAAGAAGAAGGTCTTTACCGGTGCATATATAATATATATACGCGTATACCAGTTTACTGTTTAAGGGCAATAAAACAACAGCGAAGTGAAATAATATATTGATGGCGGATTGTCAAATTTTATTTGAATTACTAACGAGCGGCGGCGGCGTGTAGGAAGCGGAAAGAGGGCGAAATATATACAACACATAATATATATAACATAAATAACAGTTGAAAGCCACTCGCTCTTCCACCCCTGCAGCGACGTAATACATATCCGATGATTCCCCGTTATTGTATACGGCTGCTAAACCTTTCCCGTCGTTAGACCCATTATTTTAAAACAGAGAGGAACACTTGTAGCTCGCTGGTCATAAACAATATGCTCGTCGTTGTCGTCGTCCGTTATATTATGCGAGTTGATACACTTGTCGTATAATAATAGTAAGCGATTGATAGGTACATCGCTCAGCCATATATGATATAATATATAATATAATACATAATATAAAAATAATAATATAATACACTGCAAAAGTACTTAGTCCGAGGTTAAGTAAGTAGTAACTATATAGGTATTATACTGCGGAGTATTATTAGTATAGGTAGTATTTTAACGAGTTCAACAACATTGTTACAACGGTCGTATATCTAGCATCACGATTTGCCGGTCATTTTATTCGACTAAGGGTTATAAAACAAAACAAAAATTCATCGGAAACGAAGACTAGCAATAGTTCCGGGTCAGTAGTCCGAATTTCCGACCATAACAACAGCGGGTGCCTACAACAATATTATACTTACTACGCGACACAATAATGCTGAGGCAGATTTTTTACTGTTACCTACGATAGTTTCCGTAAGTTATTAGATGAATCTAGGAAAATACACAATTATTATTATTGGTGTGATTGCATATAAAACTTATTATTGAAACTCTTAAAATAATAGTAGTTATAACTTATTGTAAGGTATCTATATCGCTCATTGTTTTTTTCAAAAAGTTAGACATTCAAATAATTCCGATTAAAAATATGATTTTTTTTCCGAAAATAAGTCTTTAAATTATATGTAAAAAATAAATATTTTCAATAACTTAAGTACTTATATAGTTTTCGAATTGATGAGTGTCTTACGTTAAAATAATCACCCAGTCTAGTATAATATTATATATTATTAAAATGTATATTTTATCGGAGACTGTCAAATCGCATTACTCTGTACCGTGGACATATTGTGAAAAAACTGGTTTTCAGATCGCATTTTTCTGCGTAGGTATATGTATAGAAGTATACCTACGAAAAATACATCGCGATTGCGCCGGAAAATATAATATAATATATTATTATATATTAAAAAAATAAAAAGCGGTCTATTAACGTCTTACACGCGAACGGTGCTGTTTGGTGCCAACACAAAACGTATGGTTGCACATTTTATTACTTCCTCGCAGATGCATTATAGTAATGACCACGCCGCGAGTTATGAAAAAATATATAAAAAATATCACATTTAAATAACGATTATGATTTTATTCTAGTTACGTATTCGTACGTGTAAACCGTGTTCGTACGACATTTTTTCACGCGATTGTTGGACGTATATAATATTAAGTATAGTTAAATAGTGTTAAGCCAAATACCTGCAAAAACACGGTGACGCCCTGTGCACATTATATATACAGGACGATTCTATTCTAAAGGCAAGCTGAGAATAATATCACTACTTTTATCACGCAGTGTTTTCTATTTTTTTTTTTACATATAGGTAATTTGAAGTCATTAGGTAATAGGTACAAAACAACATTTTTATTTGAATATGATATTTCACAAAGTGGAATATTTTTCCGAGAATTTTGATATGCATAAAAATTGACTTTCAAACGAGTATAAATATAGGTTAGTTATTAGCTATAAATTTATATCTAGGTGTGTTTAAGATTTGAGACGAGGGGTACGTACCCACTCTGACCTAGATATAAAATATAAATACTTAGGTATAATACAACTAATTAACTACTCGTTAAGTGTTTGATTTTTATATACATTGAAATTCTCAGAAAAATAAACGTGTATTCTGTTCCGGAATATGAATTATGGAAGTGATGTGTGATGTTATTTAAAAAAATAGTAAGACACTTAAAAAATGATATTTTCTTTTCTTCGAAAATGGTGTATCATATTCACTTAAAATAAAATCAAGCAACAAATTTGGTTACTTCTGGCATACATTTGTAGTTTGAAAAAATTGCCAAAACTGATTCTCAAAAATCATATTTTTGGACTAGGTGTGCTTTGAATGAACGGAGACGATATTATGCGGGTATATATTGTGTCCTTAATAAAGTCAAAACTAAAAAAAAACTTTTTGTGAGGATGAGTGTTTACTAATAAAAAACAACTTTGTGTCAGTTACCTACCTATATATATATTACTATTGATCGATACGAATATATTTCCATTTTATGGGTTTTGCGAATCGAATAAAAAAAATTACATAATGACGAGCATACAATATAATTTGATATAGGTAGGTATAGGCTGCAGGTAATATTATGTCATCTAAGAGCTGCAGGTACCATAGCTGCAGCTGGCTATACTTACTTTTATTGGACCGTCAAAGCACAGAGATGGGGATTAACTTACTGTTAAATCTGAGTCGTTTATTTACGATCATATATAATATAGCTACGCCTGAAAATAAGCGTAATAACATGGGCAGGTAATAATATTAAACGTTTTAATAAAATAATAATAAAAAAAAAATACGCACATAAGGCGTACATACTATTATTATGTCATCATGTAAAATGACATGTCATCGTGTATTTTATGGTATATCTATTATATAACGTACGTTTAAAACGCAGTAAAAAAAATTCGGCACTCATCATCGTGTCTTGTAGGATCGCACGTGTAGTCTTATCTCTAAGACCGATCGTGTTTCGCCCATCAGGCCCTTTCGTCGTTTTAATATAATATTATTTTATTTTATTCCGTGGATCATACCTATATTACCTGTCCCCACCTTGCGGGGGTACCCATCTATAATAATATTATTGTATTTTTTGTCAATATTTCAGCAGGTAACCAACAGCTACCTCTTAGGGGTATATACCCTCCACTCTTGCATACCTATATATGCGTCATCCTCTGTCCTCCTTTCAAAACGCAAACACGCCAACCATCATCATCATACGTTGTAAACGTATAGATAATATATTATTATTTATTCTCTTCCATCACGGCGGCGGTCGATTATTAAATAGCTACCGAGCAATAATAATATTCGACGACGGAACGTTTTAAATTTTAGCGTGGCACTGCCATAGCGCCAGAACGGGAGCAGCTGCGGGGCCGCCGTCTTTGTTTTTTTAATCAAATGCTATTCAAACAATGTGTAATTTACGTATAAATGTCGTGTCTCGGAAACGAATAAAAACACGCGCGTTCCTGATATTTTAATATTATATATTATTCGGACGTGTGCCCGTGGCGGTGGAACGGTGGTCCGTATACCTATATATACTTTTTCTATCTCTCTTTCTCTCTATATCTCTCATTCCCTCCGTTTCGACGTCAATTCGTTTTCCGTGCGGCCCAAATAACAACATAAATATTATACCTATATATGGTCCAATGCCGATAATACCCCTTCATTATCTCGAAAGAGAGAGAGATAGTGTGTGTGTGTGTGTGTGTGTGTGTGTGGTGTGTGCAGTGTACAGATCCGAATTCGATCGTGTGGAATGTCTAGAACTCTAGAAGGTATTAGAAAAAAAATATTACATACATAATAAATATAATAACTGCCGTGCGCTTCACTGTTGCGACGAGGAGACCGGAAAACGTCGTGAAAATCGTTATAATATATTATAATATTATAGGTGTAGCATTAAAATAAACGCATTATAATGTCAAACAAATCAAACCGTTTTCGCTGTGCGTGCGATGATCGACATGTTTGTGTTGTATATTATATTTGTGATAGCATTATGTTTGTATGTGTTGTATATTGTATTATATAGCCTCTAGATATCACTTATTTTAAATATATTATTATTTTATTCGACGGTAGTCTATATAATCTACACTGAGGGCAGCACTCGCAGCAGCAGATAAACTTAAAAATTCCATCAGTTTATGTAATATTTTATTCAAACCTTAAACTGTAATAAATTTAAATCATTTAACAGGCTGTGACTGTTTGGAAACTGTTCTCATTACGGTTCAATCGTTTAACTAATTGTCCGAGAGTAATTTTTTGTCTCGCGTCAATACGCCTATAATATTGGTAAAGTCGTCAAAACTTTTTCCCGATCGAATCATAAAATAAAATGTATTAAATAATAATGAATTTTGTATTTGTACTCATAATATGAGTATATGACACATCAGTTAAACTAATTTTACCTAAATATTTCGCCACCGTCCGGGCTTGTGCCTACCAGTCCCCCACTTTAAAGTGCCTCTTGGCGGTTAGGTTAGGTCATTATATCATAAAATATGTAAGCACCATCAGGTATATTATATTGATTACAAAAACAGGTACACGATTATAAAGTTATATAGTATGGTATACTATATCGTGAACAAGTAATATGTATATCACTCCATCCTGCAGATATTATATAAACATGATGATTGGAGACAATTAAACGATCAATGAGATAATAATATATTGTAAGTTACATATTATAACAGACTAAATCGTGTGTTCAGTAGCAATTTGAGTGGGCGATGGATACAGATCATCCTACATTCACTCTTGAGAGTTAAACCTTGGTTTTTTTTCCATGCACTTATTTTTAGTTGTATCTGTAGGCTAAAGGTATAAATGCAGAATAATAAAATTGTCAAATTAGCTAAAATAAAATTTAAAATGAAAATTAATGATTCAAGGAGATGGTTAACGTAGGGGAGGAATCAAGTGGCCCGTATCATGTTAAAAATAAATATCCACCCTCGCCCGATTAGGGTTTTAAATACGTTTCTGAGAATATGATACCGTTGTCAGTTAAAATAGTATTATCTTCACAGTTCACGCTTATCACGCTCACTAGAAAGCTTGATCAAAATCGACACATATCTATAAACAAGTATTTTATGTCTGATTGTGATATCATCATTTTTGATGTTGATTTTAATCGATCGGTGTAATACTCAAGTTAAAATTTATAAGCGCGAATACTTTACATCGTACTCTAAACTTAATGCTCTTAAAAAATACTAAAAATAAAGATGCATGCATTTACGAGCTTAAAAGTATATATTGTGTGATTTAAAAATATATGCATCTTTTTTACACGAATATTTGAATGTATTTTTATATTCTTTAAGAGCTATGGCCTAGGTTACGTATACAAAAGATAAAATATCTTTACCAATTAGTAAATATTTAAAACATTTCGTATATAATAGTTTCATTGAAGAAAAGTCATAACATTTCTAAAATAATTTTTCTCCAATAAAATTATTAATTTTCTATTTGTATACCTACATTCTATTATATATTGTGTGCAAAACAATTAAAAATACATTTATTATTTTTTTTTTTCATTAAAGAAAAAGCCTCGATTACGTGACCATTGGCTTGTTTTTTATTTATTGAATTAAAAAATAAAAATATAATCAGTTATAAACAAATACGAGATCTCTAATATATATAAATACTACAACATTGAACTATTTTATATTAACAAGTATTTGAAAAAACCATAGACCTTAATACTTCTAGACAAGAACTGTGTACAACAGAAAAATTACGAGCGGCCTCACAGTGATGTGGGCTGTCTTGAGAAAAATTACAAGTCTATATATCTATATAACTTACCCTACTACCCCGAATTATTGTGCGTACGAGTAATCGAATAATCAAAAAGTAATAAAATAGGTTTTTTTTAAAACACAATACTATTCCCAGTTTTTTTTTGGAGGTGGGGAGGGGGTGGTGGCTGAGTTGGCTGAAGACTCCCCCCCCTCCCCGAAAATTTAAAAATTATTTTCATGTTCTATTAAATTCGCTAAGATAGTATTAAATTACATTTTATTAATTTTAGATTACATATTAAGATTTATAACTTTATTTTGTTAAGTAAACTTATCGTTCTTAGACAAAACTTTACCACAATTGAACGAATACTAGATATCATAAATACTAATTATAAACCTGTTGATAATGATCACCGAGAGGCACAGTCACACACATTTCTGAAAACAATTTTATCAATATATATTATTTCTAGTACACCCTTGTGTTTGCTTACTTTTTCACCGAACTGAGTTTACTTGCAAGAAAGTGTTTTTAATTTATTTTCATTATTATTATTTATATGATTTGAGAAACTCGACTTCGGAGAATCGTCTCGTTGGTTTAGCACTATTAAATATTCATTGAAATATTTTCATAACAGATGACATGGTTTTTGACAAGTTTGCCAATAGTGGGTTTATTTATTGTGATAACTGATAAATGTTATTTTATGATACATTAAATATATTATATTTTTATTTTACTGAGTATGACGATGTTTGTATATTTTGATCAGATTGGATTCGATTTCGGTGTATTTATTTATTCGAATAGATTTATAAGAATTCTTAGAAATACATTGAAATTGACAGAAATTCATAGAAAAATGGTACTACTTAATTAAATGTTTTTTTCTCCGGGAAACAGTTTAGTATCGACGACGATTGAAACTGTAAGTCGGTACCAGTATTATAGCAAAAGCTCATTACTTATATCTTTTGTTATTGACTGTAAAATTATAATATATATATTTCACTATTCGAACATGTTATTAGTTATTACTTCTTAGTACTATCTATTTACCAAGAAAATGGTTATCAATTATTATTGTCGCTTATCGTCGACGGTATGGGACATCCCAAAACATAATATAGTTTTAAATATATTGCTCTCTGTAGATAAGATTTAGTGTTCACTGTTATAAAAAAATAGTGATGCTGGTACAACTATCACTAAAAAATAACTATCATGACTGTTCAACATTTTGATTATTGAAAAAATCGTGTTTTTGAAGTGCAATAAACACATTTTTGATAAAAATAATTATTTACTAAATGAACTAAATAGATTTTTTTTGTATTTTAAGATTATTTCCAATACTTTACTATAAAAAGTATTAGGGTGGTATTTTGAATCATTTTTAAAAGAATTTTTCACAACACCGATAGAATGTTACTTTGTTAGTTTAAACGTACTCCCATATAATTGTATTTAATTATTATTATTATTAATTGCCTTATAGGTAGTATAGGTAAACAAAATATGAAGAAAACGTTATAAGTTTCTCGGCAATAAATCTAATGACAAACAGAAAACATGCAAATGCAACAACTTCCGAGACCTACTTACGAAGTGCAAACAAAATGCAACAATATCAATATCGACCGGTACTCGCTGGAGTTCACAATACAATAATACATACACGTCGGTGGAATTCGCGTTTGCCGGCGAACCAAAATATTATCTTATTATTATTATTGTCATTTTATTGAGTTTGGAAAGCTTTATAATATATTACATACTGCAGGTATCTGCAGTGTTGTGTTTTCGCCATCTATATAATGTACAGGTATTGGTGCGTAACTATAATACACGTTATGCTGTATTGTATACTATACAACCTAACTATATTATACATAATTCAAATATTCGATAAGTTTCCGAAATGGTTTTTGGGATTTTCGACGATTACGCGCTGAACCCGATACACATATTATAATAATGATAATATTACTGAGAAAATAAGAAACGTGCCCAAATGCCGAAATGGTCGGTCGGTACACAGGGCGTTTGAATGCGATTTCGTGCCGCGTGTCGGATGTTCCACACACACACACCCCTCGAGGGCCTCGGCGCACGTAATGTATAATGATAATAATATTTATATATATTATATACATATAATACCCGATACTTATACGTACACATATATATTAAATATACATTTATACATATATACATGCATACACACGTATATACTAGTATATACATCTAAATGCGTAAACGGCTAGTGGCGTTTTCGGTTTCTTAGCGGCAGCGGTGTTCCTTCGTTGCTGCAACCATAAATGTATATTTTAATTCGCGTCTCGCGGGAATATAATATATATAATAATAAAACGAGTGAGAAAAAAACCGACACCGGTACAACAACAACAATAATAATAATAATAATAATAATCGATACACGCACGACACGGAGGCGATCAACATGATGTACATCGGTGAATATATACAATAGTAATAATAATATTATGTAGGTATACATACGGTATAAGGTATACGGGGTGGGTTCGTTAGTCGGTAAACGCGCGGGCAATGCGAATTCGTATTATAACATCGTCTACAAATACCTATTATAGGAAGGAAATATACGAGAGGCGAATATTCAATCGTTCTCCAAGTTTGGAATCTCTAAACTATAATATGTAATAATAATAATATGTTGATCGTTTAAAAATTGTATAGAATTTACGGTTTGACGACATCGCGATTACTATCATACCGCGGTAATCCGTACGAGATAACGCGCTCGTCTGGTCAGCGGTCAAAGGATCGCGGTGTATAACCTACCTTATATATGCGACGCGTAGACCGTTTTTACGCGCAGTGTGTGCGCGCGCGCGGTCTGTCGACGATCTTAGGAGATTATATACGCACGTAACACGTATAGTCAGTCGACTGGTTTTCCACTTACCTACAACATATTATACTATAGGTAGGTGGGTAGCAGGAACCCTCTGCCCCTCATCGCGGTCGCGGTCGCCGTCGTATGGTCGGATCGGATCAACCCGGTCCCCGGAGGCGATCGATCGTATAATAATCGAAAAGCAAGAAAAAAAATATTTATACACATAGTTACGCCGGCCAACATATCGACAGATTTTTCCTGCCGTCGTACCTGTATGTAGGTATATAATATACATACGTATAATATTATTATATACGGAAAAAAATTACACTACCGAGTTAAGTGCCGGGTACAGGATCTATATAATACGCGCACACACTTACACAAGATTAACTCTAAGGATTTATACGCGATCGATCGTGTGTGTGTGTGTGTGTGTGTGTGTGTCTACCGCGCATTCCCCGAAGGGCGATCAATTTTTTATCATTATTATTATTATTATAATGGTCCACTCACGCGAGAAGTCGCTTCGACTGCCGATCCGTCATTGTATATACAGTGTGATTCGTCAATTTTTTCAGGAATTTATTTATTCAAATTATGTTATTTTGAATTTTTAGCTACTTACCGACCGTATTTCCAAATTTTCAGATTGTTATACCTATCTTACCCACTTAATATGAGATGCCGCAACTTCAATTTTTTAAATGATAATGACGCTTTTTTCTATATAATTGTAAGTCAGTCGAAATTCAAAAGAGTATTTTTTGAGCTATTTAACTCTATGAGCTAAAGATAATAGATCCATAATAATGCGTATGTAGAAAATACGGGCATTATGGTAATTTGAATATTTTAGTATTTAATATGAATTGACCAACATTTTATAATTCGTGGAAATCCATCTTGCACCTATAATGAATATTAAATTCTGCAATTATATGCGTTTTATATTATTATGTTTTATACTTTTGTAGGTACGACCTTTTTAATAATGGCGATCACCCTTAGTATAGTATACATTTTAACAACTCAAAAACTGTAATCGCTCGAATTTGAAAACTTTTCAAAAATTCTCCGTCATATCAATTTACTGTAAAAAAGGTTGGTTTACTAAATTTAAATTAAAAATAAATTTTGCATCGATACAATGAGTTAATAGACTTTTATTTTGAATGGTATGAAAAATAAAATTGTAAGTCGCCAATTGAAAACAATCTGATCCTTAAAATAAGTAATTGTATTTTACAAATAAATCAAAAATTGAATACATTCGTTAGACAAAAAATGAAACATGGTCGGTAAATCACCCTGTATAATTTATTATTATATCGTGTGCATGCACCGTATATACTCCATTTATATATATATTATTATATTATTACCTCGCGGGTGCGCGATCGTATTATTATAACGTGACGGCCGATTGAAGTATATGAAGTAGGTATCCAATACGGGAGAAACTACTATTCGAACAGTGACGAAAAACCGATAGATCGCCAAGAATTAATAGCGCGTGTTACCTACCGTGTATAGCCCTAGGGGGGTCGAACAGAGGGGGGGGGGATCGAAATAAATTCACATATCCTCGGCCTGGAGAAGAGACCGTGGCACATTACCCCCCGTCCCTCTCATCGTTCCACTGTCTGCGATTATTATTATAATGTTGTTGTTATTACTATTATTATTATTAAAATTGCGGCGGGTGTTCGTGTCTACCGGACCACGCGTGTGTGATGCCAACACTGCATAACACATAATATTATATTATATAGGAGTTGCCGGGGGTCCGGTATATACCAAGATCGTTTATTACAATATATACCGTGCGTAATATATATCATATTATATATTTTTTGTTCCGTATATATATTTATCGTAGACATGTATTTTAATATTATATGCGAGTCCTACAGCATACCCTTCCCCAGGTTTATCTAGTGCTACATGGTTTGAAAATATGATATGTATGACCTATTGTAGATTATACCTATGTATACTCTATACCTATATATTATGCTACTTTTTTCTCTACAATTTTTAGTTATCTTTCACTATCTTTGTCGCCAAACTTCTCCTTCGCTATTTATGGGTATTATTGGACTGGCCAATAGTTGTGTGATATATTTTTCTACAAACATCCCACAAATACAAATTGTTAATTATTATCACTAGTCTGTTCATTAAATGCGTGTTTAATGAAATTCATGAATATTAAATTATAAGTACCTATATACAATCCTTTCAAATTTTAATCATATAACGTTATTTTTATATTTTATTCAACACTGCATTTAATACATGGTGGGCTCAGCTATCGATTTACCAATTATATCGATATAACCAGTTCATGGTTTATCACCACGGATTTGTATTTGTTTTTTTTCGAAACATTCGCATTTTCTTTTCTGACGATTTTTTCCACTCTAATTGTTTTTGTACTATGGTGACAAACATTGCAAGAAATTATGCAATGTATAATATTATGAACCTATACTTAAGTAAAAATTGTTACACCCTCCACCTCAAAAATTATTTTGATAAATTACCTGTGATATTATACCTATACACAATTGATTATTGTTATTATTATTAATTTTTAATTAGGTAATAGGATTTAACTTCAACGGTTATTATAGCCTGCCTTTTAAATTTCTACCTTAGTCTTTTTCTCAGAATTTATTATTATATTTTTTTTAAAAATCTATAATTCATACAACAAAAATGGATATTGAAAGGTAAATAAATAACAAAGTAAATTGTATTGTTATTATGGCAGGGTCCTCACTGCTGCTATAGTGTTTGGTATGTTCAGATTCGAATACGTATCACGCACAGATGCACCACGGCGGATCTTGACTGATTATGTGCGGGAATGTGTTAAGAATGTGTGTCCAATCCTGACTCGGGTGATCGCTATGCCTTGACGTAGATAGAAAGTAGGGGCGTGTGCCATTTTGTAATTGTTTTTTTTTTTTAATGTTTTTAATTTGTTTGTTGGAGCTATTGAGTTCTAGCAGTCTTGCAAAATTATGAGAATTTCTTTAGAGATGGAGACTTTAATGTCGTCTGTGAATATGTTATTATTTATTGTTGGATTCGAAATTATTTTGGTTGCACGGGGCCAGCAGATTTTTCTTCTGATGGTTATCCTAGTTTTTTTATTACCACCTGTTTGATCTATAAGTACCCATATATACCTGCAGCTTGATGTTTCTCGATTTTAATCCGTCGTACTCACCGGGCAATGATGATCACATACACTCTGTCGGAAAATCGTTTTGTTTTCGTTCCCACATCAGCCACAATGTACACAACGCGCATATTTTCGTTCCACATAAAACACTAATTATTTTTTATTTTTTTGAAAAAAATAGAATACGCGCACCTGTATTATAATACTATATATGTAATAATGTGTATATGTTATTATATCGTATGAAAGATCAGACATATCGAAATACATATATGGTGTGTGTGTGTGTGTATACTCAAATGTAATTTGACAAGAGTTATCGAACGGAACCGGTTTGGGAGTTTCGACGACAAATAGTTCCCAAGAAATTCCAAAGGAAATCTTCGGGTAGGTAGTTTAAACGTAATATACGATGAGCCCAAAAACTCGATCTCGCTGCAGCATACCAAAATAAAATAGGTCTTATCAAATCGTATTGGACGCGTGTAGTATATATTATAGCAACTAATAAAATCGTTTGTCTAAATTATCACCATCGAAATCAGTATCGAACACTAAAATCTTTACACGAAAAACGTTCTATACATACCCAACTGCAGTTGTACCTACCTATTGCTATTATACTGCGCAGCTGATGTGTCTGATGTATCTCTACAGGTTTATCGTGTACACGTTTCGAGTGATAATGTTTATTGATCCTCGAATCGAATTTCAACATTTTTCAATAATTATACGGATATAACGTAAACTTAGTTATATTTATATACTTAAACGTCTTAAACACACCTATATAAGGTGCCAGTTTTATTTTATCTTTGACAGTTCTACAAAATGAAAAAATGTTCTTCTCTTTTTCTTCGAGTAACATAAGCATTAATATATATCGAAGAAAAATAATTTGATTTCCTATCATTCCAATACAATACAAATTTTTTTTTCATATCGATTTTGCAACCGCGGTTGCGTTAACCAGCAGCTGTAGGCAAACCGTAAACCACGAAAATGATTTAATTTTAAGCGAACATAAATAAATATATTATGGTCTTAATTAATATTCAGCGTTCGATACAAATATTATAATTATATATCTACCACTAAACGAAGCTCAAAACAAGTGTATAGGTATATAGAAAACATTCTTTTAACAATATTTGACCATACGCTACGACTTACAAATGCAATAGGTACCAATAGGTACTCGTCAAACCTTGTTTGTCCGGTTACCTTATTAATTTCAGGTGGGTATAGGGTTTCGGGGTATTTAGACACTAAATCTGTTTGAAAACAGTCAGACGTAAAATTTCAAAATATCTTGTCTATATGGTAACGACACACGGGAGTTAATCACTTTCGTAAACGGAATAGTACAGAAAACTGGTTGATATAATTATTATTGTACTATAATATTTATTACTAATTTAATCGTAAATCAATTAACTAAATTACATCAATTTCAAAAACTACCTACCCATACACAAGCTGTGTGAACGATTTTAACCACTGATTAATGAATCCGATGTAGAGTCACGAAATATCGAATAGATCCAGGCCAGGATTAATGGTGACAGCATAACCCCAGGGCCCACAAGGAATAGGTGTCCCAGCAACTATACTTAAATATTATAAGTACTTTTATCAATATTATTATTGTTATTATTGAATTTGAAAACATAAAATCTGTACATAAAATTCAGCAATTAGCAAATTAACTATATGAGATTTTTTTTTTAAAAACGTTATAAATTATTATTTAAAAACATGGTGGTTGTATTCCTTTTACATATAGGCATATGTTTGTGTACTGCTTTGGTTTCTCTACCTATAATAAAGACAGCTGCTCGATTTTCGGTAATAGTTTATCGTCAATGTTCAATAAACCGTTGACTTTATCATCAAATATAAATTATTTAATAATTTGTTCATTTCTATTATTTACGATTTACCTAGTTGTTACTAACAACTTGTTACAAGTTGTTAGTATACATTTCGTCATACAAATATGATTTCAATATTAGTTAAGTGGGTATTATCACATCCAATGTTACAAATTTATTTATTTATGACCATCGCATAGTTAGTAGTTACGTACCTACTACCTGTAGCTCAACCAAAACAAGCAATATTTAAAAAAAAATGTATTATACTCTTGCCGTTAACAAAAATATGCAATATTTGAATTTTATTTTTTCTACTATTTACAAAATATGATGGGTATCATTATTGAGATACATAATAATTCCTAAATTGCATATTTTCGTCAGTAGCAGGAGTATAATATTTTTTTTTTGAGTATTGCTCGTTTCGGTTGTACTAGTAAGTATGCATAAACAAATACATTTGTAACATTGGATACCTACCTAACTAATATTGCAATCACTAAATTCCTTGGCTATACCTATATTATATAATATCAAGAGCGGCGGCCTTGAAGCCGTAGTGAGTATTTATACTATTTTAAACTATAAAATGGCACCGCAAAAAAATAATTTAACCCTGCTGGTGTTAACCGCAGTTAACACGTGACGCTGCAGTAGGAGAACGAACACTGGCCGAAATAGTAATAACAATAATATTCTATTCAGTAATAATATTTTTCGATGTCATCACCACTTCGAGACTCATGAAAGCGAAATGAATAAAAATCGAATGCACATTATATTATAATAAAACATAGTCTACTACACATACATACCCGACGTCAAACGCATATTATTCGGTCCACAGATTTCCATCATAATGTAAATATATACCCTTTTTGAAAACGAATCGGAATTGGTGTGTAATGTGTATATTATAATACTTACGTATATATGAGAGTTGTGTTGTGTGATTGTATAAAGCCAGCAGAGATGTTAAATTTCAACACGATAGCTAGCTGCTGCGATGCACAAAACATCTTTGTTTACAAGTTTTACGTGTTTTTTATTATTATTTATTTTGTTTAACTACATAATATATACCATTGTGATGGCGTGCGCGCCACAATAGTATCATCCCAATAGTCATAACAACAATAGTCACCAGACATGAATGGATGTCGAAAATCGTTTCATTGTGAAATCATTTTTATGGCAATCTTTTTTCTTTATCACCTCTGTAACCCATTTATTTTAGTCGGACCTCCGAGTCATTCCTCGCGCCATGATGCGTGTGTATCCATTATTATTATTATTATTATTATTATTATTATTATTATTATAATTATTATTATTATTATTATTATTATTATTATTACTTTACACACACACACATATGCACATCTCACATACGTGTTTACTTTTGTAACACGCTCTTTTCAACGATTCCATTCACCTTTTTATATGGGTACGCTCTTTGTACGCGCGTTACTGCTTTGCTCGTACTCCGCACGCGCATTGTCTTCTTTAATACGACTTCGGGTTATCTCGTTTCATAATTTCCCAAGCTTTTTTTCCTAAATTGAACAGCGCGTAACGCAGGAAAAAAGTATAAAAATCGTAGGTAATAAAATCAATGTAAAAAATCGTATTTATAGACGTTTTTTTTTTTGCTCTACAATAGGTATATATTATATAGGCAGGTATATCGCGATCGTCAAATATTATACATTAAGTCGTTAACGGCTAGCCATTAAAATATATTCCTCGATTGTGCATCTTGGCTTTGTGTTTTTTTTTTACCTATACCTGTACGGTTTTTATATTCGTTTGCATGCGGCGATTTCGATAGTAATAAAACATCTAGAATTCCGTTTTCTATATGTTTCCGGACTAGAAAATTGTGCCATATTATCTTTAAGAGCTTAATGTAAGCACTTTACTACTTTTTGTTCATTTAAAGTGCTTTTAAATTCCTATTTTTGTTGATTATAATTTATTAGTATATTATTATATTTATAATGCATATTATAATTTTTTTGTCGTTAAAATCAACAACTAAATTGATTGTTAAAAAAAATGGATATACGTATAACTTTTTGAAAACTTTTTAAACAGCATCATCAATGTTTTTAAAAACTAAGGACATATAATATGAAAAGTTAGTTACCCTTTTAGTAAAAAAGATTTAATACTTAAAATGAAGTCATCCCTAACAGTTTGCACTCTCAAAGTCTCAGCACATGAACCCATACTTATAAAAAAAAATATTTCTTTTTATACAGTTATACCAGAAAAACCACGATTATCGACTTAAAAGGTACCGCCGTACCGGTGAAGAATTTACCACCTATATAAATTCAATCATACTACATTACATCTTAAACAATTATAATATATTACAACTGTTTTGCCATGGGTTTTTTCATTCAATCATGTCATTCAAACTGAATCGTTATATTTTCACAGCTGCACACATATTTACCTTTTGTTATATTTTTGTATAACAGGTCGTAAAAGTATCTTTAAAAAAAATTTTTAAAATAATAATATTTTTACTAGATTTCAGTCTCATTATTTTTTTGGCCCAGCAGTTGTATTGGACATGTTTTTATGCTGAATAATAATAATTGTCAAACTATAAAATATTAATGTAGTCCGTATATATGTATATTATAGTTACGGAATATTGTGCGATCGGTACGCGGCGATAAGAACCAGACTATCATTTATTCGGACTCGGTACGAAAACTACGCCCACCGGAATTCGTTCTGATGTTTAACGATACAATTAAGATATACTTCAACCCTATATGTGACCGTGACAAATGGCTTAACAAACGGTCGTCGAAACGTATGTATAGTTGATATACCTAATAATATATAAGTGTGTACCCGCGAGTATATATACATATATAATATAATATATTATACCCAACGACCTGTGCCCTGCAGCGGACCAGTCCGTGTAATTGGCTACTACTTTTGTAAAAGTAAAGGTTCCACGTGTCGTTAAATGAAAACCGAAATTAAAAATAATTTACCACCAGAGTCGGTGTGTGTGTGTGTGTGTACAATACTACGATAATAATGTGTGTGCGTACCTCTATACCACTATGTCTCGGGGGCTGCCTCGAGCGCAGGTGAAACGATCAGCAGGTGGAATTGCTCTTTGTTTTATCCGCATATAATATACCTATGTAATATATTGTGTTAAGCGCAAACCTGAAGATAACATTTAATATTGCCAACTAAATTTCGCTGTTTACGCGAAAAAAACGTCAGAACGTCAATTAAAAGATGGGCCCCTTCATATACAAATTACATATATGATATACCTATTATCTAGGTATGCTAAGCCCGTATGTGCCAACGATTGAATGATGTATACCTACAGGTAGACGTATATTGGCGTCAATTAAATGTAAAGAAAATTGAATAATTTGCAGCTGATAAACCGTTAAAATATATCCTACTTGAACTTCAACCACGGCTATATACTAGTATACTATCTACAGCCGTAACTTCGACCTGATACAGAAACTACTCAATACATTTTATGTTTGTAATTATTTTTTGCAAACATATTATATCCTTTATATACTAAAATGAATGGTTAATTACTAATTGGTCGAAAGCCAATCCCTTAATAACTGTCGTGACAAAGATGAGTTAAGAACATCTAGATATTATATAAAATACATAATTTTTTTCAGATTATAATTCGACTGTTCGCGATATAATTCAACCTAGGAAATCAGAAAAATAACAGCCAAATAATACTAACGCCATATTTATTTTTATGTGATTTAATTTGTATTCTTTTAAACTTTTACCATAGATATCGATCAGGTTATGTTGTCTAATCCTTCGTCTTGTTTTTAAAATATTTTATCAGCATATATTCTCGCGTTGACTCATCAATACCACTTTCTTGGTAGTTTCCAACATTTTGGAGGGAGGAGGGGGAGAGGGACTACCGATAAATAACAAAATATAAATCAATTATAAAAACTACCAAATACAGAATTTCATATAAGTACGTGTAATATTTATGTAACTATACACATAATATTATATATTATATATAAGTATGTATGTAATATAGTACATTAGCATATTTTATATTATTATTGCTATGCAATTTATTTTAACCCATTATAATATGGTTTTGTTGTGTTTATCAATCGTTTTGAACTGCAGTATTATAGACATCTTAGAAATGTAATAAAAATCGATAGCACCACATCAGCACCGGCAATAAAATAATGTATAACTGAATTTTAAATCAGAGGTAGAAAAATGTCTGGCTACATATGGTATACCTATACATACGTATAATTTTGGTTTTATAATCAGTTGACATTTCTAAAAGTTTAGACTTGTACATAAACATATATTATGTATTTATGTATAGGTAAGTACCTGCATAGTCCAGATACATATACGATAAGTACAAGAGATATCGTGCTACGGTTTTTTCCCCAGGTGTGTATATATTATAGGAAAAAAATGTACCGAATATAAAAACTGATGTTTCTATCAGATATTATTATTATTATTTCATGTTAATATTCGTTTTCGGGGACGAATATAATTTTAAACGCGAGTGTTTCGCATATTAATACCAAAATGCTTATCTTTGATCAGCTTCATTTCTTTTATAGACCATCAATTTTATTGTTTATAAAGGTTACCAACTCTATGAACTTATAAAAATTATAAAAATATAATATAGCCAATATAATATATAATTATTATTTATTAATCGTTGGAATTCTGTTAGGTTTAGTTGCGAGTTTACGAAAATACATAGGTATTAAAATATACATAGGTATACCTATTAAAATACGATATGATATTTATTATGGGTGTTATTACTTGATTTTGTTTTTAATTATTAAAATCTGCACATACTCGTATAATATTTTAAGTTCTAAGTACATATTTGCAGGCTTGTATCATAATATACAGGATGACTCAACAAAAATACTCACTCTCATTTTTTTAAATATTACAGTTATTAAAAATCTGATGTTTGAAATTTCTATATATAGATGACTTACAGAATACATTTTTAAGATCTTGAGATTTTTTGAGCTACTTAGTAGTGTCCTGTATGGATTCAAACTTCTATTTTACATATGAAAGCCCTTTTTTCAACTGTAAATTATTTATCGGATAACTTTTATGAAAATGTTTTGACACCTGTAACAAAATCAAAATTTGGTACTACTTACTACTATACGTTTTAGAGTTGTTTAACTTGTTTACTAAGGATAATAGGTCCATGAATTGCGATATTGGTTTTAGAAATTATGTGGAGAGTGGACTATTGTAATTTGAAAATGTTAGTAATTTATAGTAACTTAATAAAATTATCCAAGTATATTAAAAAATAATAATTCCAATATAGATATCACATCTATTTTTTTTCTTGTAAAATTATTTTTAAGAACTATTATCCTTGATTTAACAATTTTAATAACTAAAAATCTACTGTTTCGAATTATCTTCTACATACTTTACAGAAAAATAGGGGAGGGGGGTCCCCTAATTTAAAAACCGTAGTTTCCACTGAATACTCCTTAAGTATAGTACCTACAAACAAATTCAAGAATTTAAAAAATTTACTTTACTATTTATCAGTCTGTTGATCTTAGTAATTAGGCTGTCGACTTAGTTAAAATATCTAGTAGAGGAATAAATTAACCTAATTTTCTAAAAACAACTAATTAAAGTTTAATGATAGAATCTAATACCAAAAGTTGAAGTTTTAGGTTGGTAGATCATTTGCTAGTATGTTTGGCAAAATGAACTATAACGTTTAAAATATCTGAAATATTAACAATTTCACAATTAATTATAAATCTACTTATCTCTTAATATATTGTACTATTTAGTTCAGTAAGTGAATATATGTTTCAACTTATAAGAACAATCTCTAAAGGAATCCAAATTTTTTTTCGTCAATAATATTATGAACTAAATATTTTAAACGCTGGGTTAAACATTTTCTACACATACGTCTCCGGTCGTCCACTATTTAAGTTATATTTTGTTCTGCAACTGCAAATTTATAAATAATTATATTGTGTACAAATAAAAAATATACCAATGATTTGCGTGTGCCGTTTTTCAACTTTTTAACATAAAATATTACAATTTATATTACGTCATAAGCTCGTAACTCCATATGTTATTTAAATTATATACATTATAGTCTTTTACCTAGCCAGATTTCACGGAAACAATAATGGTCGCGGCAATCATCTTTTCTCCTATCTGCCTCTCTCTCTCTGTCTATCATAAATCTCCCCGCGGGTGGGCGCGACCGGCGTGTAAAATGACACGAGCGCAACCACAGCATGTTATAATAACAGTATTTTGTCATCTATACACATATTAGGTATATATATATACATATATAATATATATAATATCATATCATATCTCGCTAATAAACCGTGACCGGACGAAAAATTCAAAAATAAAATCCGTATACACACAGACATCTCGCGGTCAGTACACTTATTATAATATGGTGTATTAACCCGCTGCCGGATAATGGGTGCGTATATTATATATTATTATTATTAATATAAATCGCGTCCCACGCGTGGCTGCAGCGGCAGATGAGCTCCCGGTGTTACTGCGGGCTCGTCGGGCAGAGAGACGGAATCGGTGGGTCTGATAGATCGAGAGGGAGAGAGGAAAAGAGAGATAGATGAAGAGAGAGAGGTTAATGATACATTGATGCTGATGCTGTACCTATATGCATATACGGACCAGATATATAAATATATATGGAAGAAATAACATGTAAATTACTCGTATACATATATACTCGTTAAACAGCACGTGCATCACGTATATGTATCGTATATGCGTATAATATACAACGACGATAGAGAGAACGAATTCGTATCGGACGGCAACGATTGCATATAATAATATGTATATATTGTAGCGATGGCAGGATATTATTATTATTATTATATACAGGGCGATTCCCCGCGAGCATGCTCATCTCCTTTTCTTTTGATCTTCGACAATGAAAATTATTTGAACTTCGATTTTTGGAATTATTAAGTTCACAAGGACAATATTATTTTTAAGTCCACCTAGTTTTTATCACATTTAATGATTGTGTGTTAATGGCGATACAAAATGTTTACACTTTTTACACACTGATTTCCCTATTATGTATTATTGTTGATCAGGCGTTGTTTTCGAAAATGTTGATGCTTATCTAAAATGAAATCCGAACGATAGTTTTTGAGTTATTTCACTATAATGGAAGATACAAAGTGGGGACTATGGCGTTTTAAATAATAATTTTAGTATTAATATTTAATAATTTGCTGTATTTGCTGTATGTATAATAAATACTAGCTACATTAAACATTAAATATAGTGGTATTTTATATTTTTGTAACCAAAATTGTTAAACACTGTAGTTATGCTTGGTATACGTATATTAAAGTTGCATAAACTACATTTGAGAAAATTTCTATGAACAACTCGTACAACTTCAAATTTTGATCTTAATGCAACAAAAAAAAAATCATGTATGCCTACAACAGTTTTTAAATGAAAAGATTGTGGTTTTAATTTGAAAAAATATGTTTTTATCCTCCTTAAACGGAATAGGTATCTAATCAAAACAAATTCATATATAATTGAAAACACGGTGCTCAAGTACAATCTTAAAAATTCTAAAAAACAAAGTAGCAAATACGTTAGTTTGTCGTTCGATGCTTTGGTGATTCACCATATCGCTCTGTATATTATAATATAGGTACGTGTGCGCAGTCGGTGGTTGGAGGAAACCGGAGGAGGTATATAGAACCGCGCATATAATATATACATACGGCAAAGTGTAAAAACCAGAAGCCGCTCGTGTATTATAGGTACCTATATATATGTGCAAGAAGGTACCCGTGTACGTAAAATTACATACGAGTCCGCATATTTATAATGTATAGGTATCCGGCGGACGCGCGTGTGCGTATTGTACATTATTATTATTAATATTCACCACTTACGGCGCACGAAATTATAATGCAACCGTGGCGCGCGCGATCCGACCGAGTGATGCTTTCATGTATACATATACAGTCACACACATAATACCCATAGGTATAATATGGATATATAGGTGGTGCACGTCGCGGTACACGCGTGTAATTCGAAAATCGTTTAAAATTTATTAAAATAATATATATTATTGCGAAGCGCGATACCTACACTTGCATGACAGAGAGATAAAGGAAAGAAAGAGAGAAAGATAGATAGAGAGAGAGAGAGAGAAATAGATAGAGATTAACGCATTCAGATTCACCGGTTTGTCGAGAGGGCAATTACTATATAAGAACCTACATCCGAGTTAAACGCGGTAACAGCTTACCTCTTGATACATGATACAATATTCTGTTATAAATTATTATAGTATTAAGTCATAAATCGATTGGTCTCGGAAAATCGGACACGTACCTACATATAATACCTATATATATATATATATATATATTCGAGTTTACCGCGTTAACATTAATAATGTAAAAGTACTATCGACAATGGGACGATCCCTATTGAAATACCCTGAAAATTTGGATTAATTTTAACAAGACTTCGAATTGGCCACACTAAAATAACTCACAGTTGTTTAATGTTGCTAAGGATCAACCCCGACATACACAGCCTGTGGAGTCTAAGTCACCGTCAATTTATTAAATAAAGAATGCCAAATTTTGTTTCTTGGAGACGGTCCGATTTGAAGCCCCTCGATTAAAGTATATATTTTGTGGTAAACTCGGCCCAGAAATTTCAGGCCAGCTGTCACGCTTATACATATACAGACAATTATTTTATCAAAAATAAATAATACGATTATAAAGTATTATAATAAAAAAAAAACACGCAAGTAAGTTATGCAGTAATAGTGGTGAAGTATAACTCATATTATTATGTCGGCTGCTTCGAACGGTCGGCAAATCGTGTGCAGTACAATAAAATATGGAATAAAAATTAATTTATGATGTAAATAATGTCACATAAATTTTGATAATGAACGTGAAAATTCATGTTAATTAAGTGTTAATAAACAAATTACTACAATAATACGTGTGTATACGTTATATTATTATGAAAATAATATAATCTGTTATTTTATTGGTCGGGTTTTAGGAAATATCGTGCCAACTCTGCAGACCACATCCGCTTTTTGATATAAATTTATGTTGGCCAAACGAATGGCTATTGGCGCTTATTTGTAGACACACAACAACAATATAATAATACAATATTGCCGTGCGAATGCGTTTATTATTACAGGCGAGAAAAAAAAACTGACAGGACGGTATACATATACTTAACAATGTTGCAGGTTAGACTTATTGATAATATTATTCCATTTTTACATTGTAAAAAAAATTGCCTTGCCGCTCGTTCAAATTTTATCCTTTGTTATTGGTGTATATTACGCGTGTAGCGTGTTCAATATAATACATTATTATTATATTATTCATGTTTATAGATTCTTAGTCGTTTCGGTATTATATTTTATACCAACATTTTTAATTTAATTTTCTCCTCGGCAAGTAACTAGAAAAAAAAATATTTAATGTTATTTAAACACAAATTATAAAATAAAATGTATCATAATATTATAGGAAGGTACCTAGCTATATACCATATTATCACTAATATTTACTATTATTATGATACGTTTAGATGTCATAAAATATAAAGTGTTCGTATGGTATCAAAAGTGCCATACACAAGCCATGCGATGGCGCATGCGTGTAAATTAGTGAGGATCAAGAAATTAAACAAAAAACAGATAAAACGACATTCACACGAGAGCAAATAATTTTTTTTTTAAATAATACGGTATTACAACATTTGGTTCGTCAAAATATCGACAAGCGTCAGTGTCATTTTAAATTACCTCGCATATACGTACATAATAATTTTAGATAATACTTAATAGTTAGGGGCTAAGGCCAGGGGTTGATGTAGTATAATTTTTTTCACTTTTTTGAAATGTCTTGTGGGTGTCATGTAGGACGTGTTTCAAATGTTTCAATGCCTTACGATTTTTTTTTTTTTATTGTTAACTATTATTATTAATAGTTAGGTTAGTAATATAACCAACACTAAAAGTTTTATTCAATTAAATAATTATTATTATTTTTTTAAACTTTAATATTAATGACAAGTTAATTTTATAATAATTAATAGTGTGCAATAATTATGTAGGTTATATGAATAGCCAGTTAAAAAATGTTCAATCCTATGTATTTCTTTCTTCTTAAATGTATAATTTACATTACTAGAAGATCGAAATGCTCCCATTATGAGCAGTACATCCTGTCGACATTACCCGATTACCCAAAGTTTAACATAATTAACCATACTATGTAAGCTGGGTTATGCCTACATTAATCGGACTTGGACTTTTCCCGTATAACATATATCAGATACCATGTTTAGTATTATACCAGAAAAAAGAGCTTCACGTGAATGACCGCGACGACACGTGTCATTTTCTTTTCTTTCTTCTGCAGGTTTAAAATATATTATTGACGGAAACGAATGCTCAATAACATGACAACGATTTATTTATTTTTTATTACTATTATCATTGTATGTTATACGATATCAGTACCTATTACCAATATTATACGCATTATATTATTGTGCTGGAGTCGACGATCGTCATCGGATATGGATCGCACAGGTACCTACCTATATAATACCAGCTGCATCATCATCATCGTATCGTATTTGAAATGCAAATGAGTATAGTTATGCATTTGTGATTTCCTTTGATATCGAAGGGAAAAAATTCAGAATCGTGATAATATACATATTATTATACGTACAAGGCGGCGGCCGCATCGCGTAGGTATAATTTAGACGTTCGGGGATCGGGATAGAATGATGATGATAAAAAAAAAGTAAAAAACGAAAACAACAAAGCTCGACGACGAAAACTCATTTTAATAATACAACATCTCGTCGTCTTGTCGTCGCATCGATTTTCGTGTCGTTTATAGAGTATTAACATCGCGTCGCTGTCGTCGTCCGATAAAACACAAGTATTATAATATATTATTATGATGATGGAGAATCGATATTTGATTTAAACGCCATATTATTATTTATTGACGTCCCGTATATGGAAAAATATTAAAAATTATTCTGTCCGATGTTTGTTTCACGTATTGATATTATATTATTATATTATACGAAATCATGACACACCTATATAGTCTTTAGTCTATACTGCCTAGGTTTTTCGAATCAGACAGAAATACATAAGATATTGGAATTTGTTCCCACATAGATTTTTATATTCAACATACACTTTAAGGCTCCAATTTTTGAGTGGAATGTGTCACTAAAATTCACAATGTTTTAATGCATAAGTGCTATTGATCCAAAAATCATCCATTAAATTAAGATCACAGTGTATATTGCGAATATTCGTTATGCAAGATGCATGAAATATTTAAGTACTTTCACTCATCGCTCATGTCGTCCGCTCTTCTTTCTGCTCTTCTTGAATTCTATCTTAATTTTTATTTTGTTTTAAAATGTACACAATATAACAAATAATATTATAAACGTATAGTACGTATAAGTACCTATATAGCTATATTTATTGTTTTTGTGTCAATATGTTTTAACTATTATCAATAGTGATACTAACACATAGTGATAGTATATACGTTTTGACAAGTCTTAATTACACAAAATATATACTAATATTTTGTTTTCCTTTAGTTACAAAAGTTTTAAAATAGAATATAAGCATGATATAAGACATTTACAAATTAAAAACCTATCGCCGTGAACCATTAACAATATTTGGAAACGACATCCGGAGATCCATGACAAATATTATTAGGACTACAAATACTACTTGTCCCACGAACCAATAATTATTCAGATATACCAATAATTTTGTCGAGACGCAATAGTTTAAGTGTAGACCTATTTAGATACACATATCGTCTCACTTATATCGGTTATACTATATATTTTGTACACTATAAAGTAGGTATTAAAATATTTGAGACCCAACTATCGTGTCGGATCGCGAGTAGGATCGTGCGAGATGGCCGTCCGACCCCCGGGGACACCGTGTTTGTATGTAATATGGCTTGCGCCGCCGTTTGGTCCGTATTTCATCGCAAGTCACCCGGAACATCCGCCGTTTACCGTTGGCCCGAGGTATTCGGATAAGAGGTTTTTCTGTTACTTTTTAAGGAATAATACTACAACTACTTCTACTACTGACTACTACTGCCTAGTATAAGCTACTACCTACCGATTACATATAGGTACTACCCGTCTATATTCGGCTTGTCAGCTCGGGAATTAACCTCATCTCTTTGTCGGCGTTCGATCCGGCAGATATCACTATATATATATATACACGAGCACGTGAAAACTCCGTAAAAAAATACCCAACTTGGTATATAATAATATTAATAATAATAATAATAATAAAAAGATATAATATTATAATAGAACCGGTTGCGACGCCGCTGCCGTTGTTCAAGACTCACGCGCGCGCGCACGTTCGATCGCTTACCTATATAATACACATATTCGGCTACCAATTCGGATTATGTATTACTTAAAGAGTGTATATATTTTTTTAACTCTTCGTTTTCCCATACATATATAAAGTATGTGTGTGTGTGTGTGTGTGTGTGTGTGTGTGTGTGTGTGTATGTGTGTGTGTGTACCCGCGCGTGTAGCGAGTTCGCCCACGACACGACCGTTAATGAACAGACAGGTGACAACCGGGAGTACCTACCATACCATGCTATGCTATACCATATCTACTACCATACCTACCATACTTATATATACCTACCAACCACGCCGCTTACGACTTAACGCTTTGCGGTGAGTGCACTCTCTGCACGTCTCCGATCGTAATGCCTATATAATATAATATAATACAATATTATAAAGTAATATAATATAATATGACGAAACAATATCGATATTATATCCTATCCAAAATATCTCGATTTTAATAACACGTAATAGTATCGTATTAGTGCACAGGTGCTGTCGGGCGCGGATAGATTAATGGATGTTATTATAAATATATATATATATATACACAATATGTATACTCAGGAGCGTAGTTGTCAATTCGTAACACTATATACTGGCCATGGCAATCTAGTCGACTAGGGTGCAGTCAGAAACAAAAATATCATCATATTATTACATTGTACTCTTTTCGATTCCGACTTTCTTGTAATCCCATCCCATAATATTTAAAAAAAAAAAATAGTTAAATTCATTCGGTGGGTTTTAAAATTAGGTACCTCTACTACCATAGTCCTTCAGAGTGTCATACACTTATTTGAGCTTTATTATTGGGAAGTAATCTTAGAATAAGAGGCCTTTATCAGAGCCGAACAGAAATAAATTATTTCCGAAATGCGGTTTTGGTGTAACATCTTAATTCTAGAAATACTTTCCTCTATTCGTCGATATGATTCGTACAATAATTTGTATTATTGATAATTATTATTATTACCCACCTGCCTATATTATGTTCGAATAAAATAATCAGGGCCGGTTCGAAGGCGGTTTGAGCTGTGTGCCCGTGGTCCAGGGCCCAGCTGATTGAAAGGCCCAGTGGGCCAGTTGTAAAAAATAAATTATTGGCTCCATAGTTCATGAATATTCATCTAATGATTCAGATTAATCGATAGGCTTAAAATCTGAGTGCCTCTGCAAGACCCAAAAGTAAAACCAACCAAATAGGCACCCACTTAAACATTTGGAACATTGCCTTGGATATTCACCAAGCCGACTCTACTAATAACTACACGTTTGGAATAATATTGTTTGTCACAAGCCTGAAAATATAAAAATATGTAAATATATAAATATGTTATATTAAGTCTTGAATTTTTCGAAGGAAGATATTTTATTTTCGAAATATCTCCAATCGAAATTATTCTGTCTACACTTACCTACTAGTCAACCACGGTTACCGACTGTTTATTATGTAAATCAATGAAATTATACGATTTATACAAACCAACCTATTTATAGTATAAATCAATACAATATACCTTACATAGCAGGTAGAGGTACACACATAACAATAATAATTGAAAACGATAACATACATTATTTTCCATAACAATTTTTCTCAATACTATACATAAAACAGTTTTCGAGGTATATTGTTATTCACTGCGCATAATGTGGTGCCCATATATACATCACTCTCACACACACACGCGCAGGTATGATAATGATATCACATTAAATCATAATATTGTTATGATCCCAAACTCTGGCCGACGTTACATCATAATAATCGATCGGGCGACAGAGATATTATTGTTATTACTATTATTCGTGTAATAAAGACGCGAACGCGTTATTTTACATATATTGTAATGCACTAGCGTTCGAGACGGTTTACGACTTTAGAAAATAATAATAATTATTTGACCTTTGTGCGTGTCTCTTTCTCTTTCTCTCTCTCTCTCTCTCTCTCTCTCACACACACACACACACACACACACACACACACACACACACACAATATCGGCGCTCGAGATGACCGTTGCCGATACGCGGGCGAATTATGGTAATTCCACGTCGACCGAAGGGAGCCGACTGCGTATACGCATTATATTGTTGACACGGCGTTATTGTTATTTTACATTTTTCTTTTCTTTTCTAACCTATCTACACCGTACGCGATCCCCTTTGTTTTTTCGGAATAAATCATCGAGGGCCGATTATTATTATTATCATTACTACTATTGACTGTCCGAGACTGATCGTCCGCGATTAGGCTATACAAATGAATTTTACTCGAAGTATTTCGTCGTCGGAGGTATTATAATGTTATAATTCAGTCGTCTCGTGAAATATCAACATCACTGTCACCATGTATAGCCTACCTATAATATATTATAAATTATAATTTTGAAACTCAGAGAGACGTGTTACTATAAATCGTTACGATATAGTTAAACCGACCGAATGTCTTTTATAATATTCAACAATATTAAATAGTTTTTTTTTTATCTGCAGTGATCGCCTTTCCGGGTAGGACGAATGATCCAGATTAGCTTCGTGCTCACTCCGTTTCCGGTATAAGACATAAATGCTTTGGAGAGGTAATTTTTTGATTTTCTTGTATCATTATAAACAAAAAAAAAACGATCGGATAAGCAGAAAACTGTTTAATTTGAACACATCGGTTTCTCAAGTTAACAGGGTTTTCAGTAATAACTAGTTATAATATATAATGTCAAAGCTATAAAACCTATTCTAGCCACACCTATAATAATATTAAGTACGTAACAATAATTAAATTTTAAAATAAAATGTGCATTTTAGATTTTGAGCAGAGCGATGAATGTATTGATTTTACAAAGATGGGTGTTTTTTTATTTGTTCTTTTTTTTGTGTCTGTCAACATGGTTTGGGGTGGTAAAAAACCTTCAATTTTCTTTAACAACAACTTTTCCAGTAGGAAAGTGAATCTAGTTATTGCGCTCAGGAAGTCAAAGTTAAACATTTTCAAAAGTGTTCAAAAGCAACAGAAAAAACACACAAAAAAATAAGGAAAGACGGGAATTTTCAGTCCAGGAAGGACTGGAAAGACCAGTTTTCGAAAAAATCGATTTTGGTTTTTAGTGAAACTCTAAAAAAATGACCATAAATACATTTCTACATACCATAAAATGTCCAAAATATATTGACTCATGTTGAACATGTTTATTGGCATATGAAATTTATGATTATCATTAGTTTTGTATGTCTATAACAAAATGTTAGCTCATTCAAAAAACTTGAAAATATGATACAAGATTCCTTATAAGTTGTTGTTACTTGTTAGTGGAAATTAAAAAAAAAGGTTGAACGTACCTAAGTCCGTAATAATTTTTTATGAGTCTGAATTTCAAATTTCGACAAAATACATAAAAATCACGAACATTTTGCAAATTATTTTAAGTTAGAAATTTATAAAAATGTTTCTTTTCATATCTAAAATTTCAAAATTTAATCCAAGATTCCCTATAAGTAGGTCTACTTTTATCGAAAAAAAATTTCTACCGAAAAGTCAACGGACAATCAAAGTTATTTGACAGACATTTACAACATTTATTTTTTTTTCTAGAAATGTGAATAAAATTGTATTGGCTTCTTCAAAAAGCATGAAAATTTAATACAAGACTCTTGATATATTGTTACAATAGCAAATGAAAAATATCATAAATACATATCCACGTTTTTGTTTGATAATCATTCAAAGTACAAATTTTGAAAACATTTCTCAAATTGAAAAATGATTTTATAGTTAAAACTGTATTAAATTTTCAAGCTTTATAGCTAGGGATTGAAAATTTAAAACAAGGTTCTGCGTAAGTAGTTGATTCTTTTTTTTACATGTATTTTAAGTTAGACGAAGTTACATGTTAACACAAAGTATAAAGATTATAGTAATTTTGTTATAATTTGGATCCAAAACAGCCTAATTTTTCATAAGTACATATAATATTTTTCCAGCATCACTGATAATTTAGGAATTATATTATGAATTATATTAATTCAACTTACCGGCTGACGTATTAATAATAAGTAAATAATAAAAATTTAAAGTATCCTAGATTGGTTTACTGTCTCCGCTCAGAATCGTTTTTCGTACACAATGACAATATATATCATTGATTTCAAATTTAATTCCATACATTACAGCAACCTTCTAGACATTTAATGTACAGCAGAGCTACATCCACTTACCAGCTTTTTTATCTATACATTTTATACATGTTTTCTCTCCGTTATATTTTATACTTTCATAAAATATTGAATACAGTTTGGCTCAGAAACAGTTTTACATTGAAAAAAAAGTGACTGACTTTTGTTTGTTTGTTTCGTTTGTTTAACATTATACATACTATATGATATATATCATGTATATATGTATAATATGCAATGTATCATTGTGTTCCTCACGTGTTTAGAAATGTCGAAGGACGTTCGTACCTTGGTATACACAACTGCTATTACATATACCTATGTATAACATAATGATATACGAAATTAGGAGACGTCTTCCGACCATTGTCATGTAAAATTTAACAGATATACCTACTTGAAATATATTGAACAGAATAATAATATAACATAAGACTGTTGCAGCAGACTGTCGCGGAGTACGTGTACCTATGTAATATTATAATATTGTAGTTTTAGATATATGTCAGTATGTCATCAATACAAACCAATATAATAATACGTTACTAGAGTATAGGTGATGATTTCTTGTTAACATCATATTATTATTATCATGATATATGCAGTCAAGATTTCTTGGACTTACGACGGTGAAAAAGAAAACGATCGCTGTTGTGGACGTTTTACAGAAGAAAAAAATATTTATTTTTATCTATACATTATTATTGCAATGCATTTCAAAACACATTATAATATTAGGTCATATACGTACTTTATATGGGTAATTTGTAAATAATTATTATTTAATCTCTAAAGTATTTATGGTCGTTGGCGCGCGTTTGTCGTTAAAAGAAATGTTTAGTTAAGTTCGTGAAAAGTAAATGATATACCTATGGTACTTAAGTATTCGCGTTTTTAAGTAGACTTTAATAACCTTCGGTTCACAGGTGTGTTTCATGTTGTTTATTTTAAAAACAAACTTTGCAATGGGGATACAAAATAATAATTACGTTTTTACGTTTTCCATCGCACTTTCTTAAAGTTGCTTCGAATAATTTAAAAACGTTTTAGCATTACTATGTGTACCTGTATGTCCAACGAACCCGAGCACAATATAAGGTAGAGTATCATTTTACACAGGTCAAAATATATATGTTTAGATTTTGCTAATAACGTTTGTGTCATTGATATTATACACATATATATTTTTTTTAAATGTCACCACTAAATTGACCTTAACCGTTCATGCAGTATACTATTTAGGTTGGCTAATAAAATAAACTTTGTATGAATAATTATCGGACTTAACAAGTAATCATAATAATTATTAATAATGCATTATTCATTAAACTGTATGTGAAGTGTTTATCAGTACCGTATAATATAATAAACATTTGACATTTACTCTAAGGTAAGTATTATTTTTTAACAACATACTTAACACTGAAATATACTTTATTAAGTAGGTATACGTGCCTATAAATATTATATTATAACACAGTATACTTCACGTTTTGCAAAACGAATAGAAAATTAAAAAAGTCAAATATATTATTATGTTATACTCGATAATACTATTATGTTGTACTTACACATATTTTGAACATAATAACAATATTATTGATACAATTAAAGGTGTCTCTTATTAGGTATCTGATTCGACCACCCGGTCTATGTACTTAGGTATATTATACTTACTTATTATACCTACAACTATCTGCACTCGGCTACACACATATTTTGTCCGGAAGAGTTATAATATAATTGGTCAATTAAATCACCAGTCTGAACTAATCGCTTACTCGGAATTTAAATAGAGTTTAATATGATAATTTTCTCTTTCCACTTAACAAAAGTATTATTGATAATCAGTATTACATATATGTATATAATATGTGTATTATAATAATTTGTTATTGCACATTAAATATATTATTATTATTATAATACACACAATAATTCGTGTACGGTGAATAATATTGTGGATTATCGTGCGGTATAACAAGATTAAACCGACACGTTTTACTGTTTGATCAATTAGACATTTTCGCGTCGTTTTTCGTTGAGAGCAGATTACACATGACACAAAAAAAAAAATATTATATACATGAATTACAATAATATTATTGCACTGCATCATTATTATAATGTGATTGTTATTGAGGCACAGGATAGCAGAGTTTAATCCATTTGTTTTAAACATTTCAACGAACAAAAATATTTATAAGGTACATTTATTGTAGTCATTAATAATTATTTTATTTATTCGTTATTATAACTACGCTGCAGTTTTTAACACTATCATACAAAGGGCGTGTAAGATTAATCATTAATTTGAATTTGTACTATTTATTGTAAGGAATAGTATATTTATATTTCACCAGACCGGTGTCGTCGAGTACCTACTCACACCATACGTTATTATACTCGTACTTGGGAACCATTATTTTGTATATAACACGTCAAGTATAATAACGGTAGATGATATATTATTATATCGTTAGAGGTACACAATTCATTAATTTTTACATAAATTAATAAATTATGTCATACTTAACAGCGTTTAAGAACTTAAACGACAATTTTTATTTTTAATGCCTATAAACACCTATAATAATATAACGGCTAAGTTCGACATGTTCGATTAGGTACTTAAAAAAATAATACAAAAATGACCAGACCGGCCACCGGGTGACGGTGTGACAAGTATA
The DNA here is from genome assembly GCF_001856785.1 of Myzus persicae. Taxonomy (NCBI): domain Eukaryota; kingdom Metazoa; phylum Arthropoda; class Insecta; order Hemiptera; family Aphididae; genus Myzus; species Myzus persicae. Next base: position 650,474 of record NW_019100471.1, read on the forward strand.
GGCACTTCCTAATATTTGTAACGGATTTTAAAACTTAAATTTAATAACACTTTGAATCCGCGTATACCTATATATAATACTAATGCAGTAATACAATTAATATTGTTTAGATTGATAGTGGTAACAGCTGACTATTATTAAAGTGCCATATCAAATTATGTATACTATAATAATATATTGATCACTACTCACTAGGGGTACTCAATGAGATAGTTGCTATGAAATTTTTTGTATTTTCGTGTACTTTGCATTTTGTTGTTGTAGATATGAGTTATTATTTTTTTTTTTGCCAAATGGATTTTATGCCCAAACGAGAAGATTTAGATATTATACGATTAAAAGTGTTATATAACTGAACAAAAACTTGATTGACGATTAAACCTATTTTGTACGTATGTATTATATGAATTATAAAGTTTAATAATTTAATGCGATTACATTCGAGTCACGACAACTCGAAATAATAAACGACACCCAGAACAAATTATAACCATGGCGATATTACCGATTCATGCTAACTATTTTTACCAACGTTTTGCAGGATTATTTCGATTAGTCATCGTTTAATCGTGGCGTATATTAACTATTAACAGAACCCAAACTCTCCAAGATTATAACTTATAACGAAACCGCCGTGACAATTCAGAACTTTTGAAAAGATTATACGATTGAAGTTTAATTTACATGTCAATTTAACGAATAATACTTTGTATAAGTATCATACGATTTTAATTACATAGTTCGTACCTACATGAATAAATACGTTGTAATATACTTATGTATTTATATATATATTATCGCGTATATTATAATTAGTGTATACACGGTGCCGGTTCTTTTAAAGGTTGATACTAATTAACTCAAAAAGTATCAACGTTGTTGGAAATAATAATTAAACTCATTTGAAATTCGTTTTTTAAAAATTAAGATTCTCAGAAAAATATTCTGCTTTAGAATATGAAAATAAAAATGTATAGGTGGTACCTATATAGAGTCATAAAAACTTAAAAATACGATAATAAAAAGAATAGTAAAAATATACATTCCTTTTTTTTTTTGAAAAATATGTTATGTAACGACTTTAAACGAAACCAAATATTTAAAAAAAAATGGTAAAACTTTTTGATAAAATTAGCGTTACGCGTACCTTTAAAAGAATAATCGGACTGTATACATTTATTTATTACTCTATATTTAGCCGTCCGGGGCGTATCGCAGAACGATTTTCTTTTTATTACGTCCATGCACCAGTATACCACACACAACACACACACACACACACATTAGTCTGGGATTTTTTTTTACAATCCGTCCGTCATCTATATCAAGACATCTTCGAGCTAGGGGACGCGACAACAGGGAGGACGCGCGTTCAGTGGATATAATATATAAGTTTCCGGCTGGTTCAGGAGGTTCCGTGATCGAAATTAGTCGTGCACCGAGTGTTCCGATCGGAAACGATCTATACGCGAGATATATATACATGTATAATATATATATAGTATGGCGTGTGCTGTATGACAGACGAAAGAAATCATAAATCATGCGTAGGTCATTACGTAGCAATAAAAAACATATAATGTATCTAAAAAAATAAAAAATAAAAGTTTATATATCGGACAACCCCCGAAAAAGTCGTTATAACCTCATAGGCCATTAGTCGAGTCCGGTAAAGCGGAAAAAAATAACATATATATTATACACACACACTCTCGCGCGTGCGCGGGCTAGGGGAGAGGACCACGCTCGCAGTATGGAGAGGAAAACGCGCTAAGCAAACAACGATGCGATTTTTTTGTTATTTTTTATACACACGCATAAACATATATATATTTATTTTTTTTGTTTATACAAATCGAGGGGAATGTTTTTACGGCCCTTTTGTTCGCCGTCTTTAGCGTGCGCTAAATTTCCGGGTGCTCGACTTCGTCGACTTCCTGACGAGCGACCGTCGTCCCGGATACCGTTCGTCGTTAATCACCCGGTCCGGGAGCGCCGCGCTAGAGAGGAGGGACATTCGCCCCCGACTATAGGTCGCGTCGCCAAAAAGCGTTTTGTGTGGAGAGAAATATTATATATAGTAATAATAATAATAATAATAATAATAATAATAATAATGACGATAGTATACAATTTTTTTTTTATCCTACGCTCTTCTTGCTTCTTTTTCTTCTTCGTCTTCTTTAAAGCCACCGCCGCTGCGGCACGTTTACGAAATCGGCGGCAATGTATCATCATACACGACAGGGTATGTAAGCACATCCTGCCGCTGCTGACTTCTTAACCCCCGGCCAGCTCACACAATATATGTATACGCGTGACGGTATTATATTTACTGCGTGTACATTATGTAATATTATATAAGATATATAAATACGTACCACGACCGTGAAAAGATAACTCTGCTCGGTCGTTATCATCGTCCCCGTCTGCAGGTCTTTATTTTCCGTGCATAAAATAAGTACAGTACCTACTCAAAACATGTTAGATATGATAAAGTGTATCTGTATTTAATACTTTACCTATCTACATAAAAGGACTGATATTTCAATAAACTTTGCATCGTCTTCCGAAGATTTCATTGGTGGTTTTTTTTTTCGAAATCCGATTCGTGCATTTTTTTCTTTAATACCAATATGGAGTTTATATTTTCGTTTTATTTATTACATTTTATGTATTATAGGACAGTCAACATCAAAATCCGATTTTTAAATTGTATGTTAAGAATTTTAAGCGCCAACGGGGGTTTTATACACCCATATATATCTACAACAGTTAATAATAGTTATTACTATTATTTATAAATCGGAGAATATAGTAATTTTCCATAGGACGTTAAAATCGAGATGACGAGAGGTGGCGGCAATAAATATTTAAAATCACTATAATAATACCCCGTTCAATATAATTGTGTCTGGAAACTATATAAAACCGATATTGATGCGCGATGGTACCTGTCACTCCTCAGTTGTACTAATCTTATCGTCATACCATACATATTACCTAGTATGAATATAGATGTGCATAATTTTTTGGTTAAAAACTTCTTTGAAATAAAACATTTTAAGTGCATTTTATTGGTGCATTTTTTTGAATTTATTTGATATAAAAGAATGTTTTTTAGACCATTGCATTTCCAGCCTGGTAGGTACGTACATGACGCATAATATTATAATAAACGATTTAGGTAGAACATAATAACAATATTTTGGTACCATCAGAGCGAACATTAAAGTATAACAAATTATAATATGCTGAGTTAGTTACCTGTAACACACAGAGTTCATACTTGTGAGTTTTATATTTTTTTACATAAATAAATTGATATGAATCATAATATGATATACAAATCTTAAAATAATTTTCGTGTTTTTCGAAGCATTTAGCGCATATTACTGTGCAAAAAGCCGAGAAATCGTTTTTTGTTTCGATGTGAATTAACTCAACGCGTTGAAATATTTTTTTTTAGTCTCTTATACATAGAATGAATTAACAGTTCGATTTGGTGCTAATAAATACTGCCATGATGGTTGTAGTGTAGCGTATAATATTATACGAAAATTATTCAGTTTATGCATTCAGACATTTTAGTATAACATATAAAATATTATATTTTATATTATAATTTTGCACACATTTTTCGTGATGAAACTGCAAAGATCGTATTGTATATTTTGCCGTTATTCTAAGTGCATGTGCAAGTGCATCGGCGCGTTGTAGTGCAAACACCCACAGCTCCGATTGTTGAAGCGTTAAACGCAATATCTAAGTTGCGCCTAAATATGTTATGTTATGCAGCATATATTATGAACTCGTGCAATCACAATAATTATTATAAATTGTGTTATTTAACCTTTCGGGCAAGACGCGAGAGGAGTGGTGTATACGAGTCGGAATAAATTTTGCTGACCTACCTATTATTATTATGCGGTTATGCTCACGCCGCCGTATAGGAGGTAAATCGTATCTATATATACGCGTATAGACCTATTATATATATATATGCCTATCCTTATGTACCTATGTGTGTCTTACAAACAGTAAATCGTCACATATAATATGTCCTCATCGTTTATATCCCTGTTTATATTTTATCCGCGCCGAACACAGTCATCCGGTGCCGCCGAGAGAAAAAAAAACCATACCTAATATAATATATTAATATAATAACGCGATGTTCATTGAAACAACATTATTTGACGTTAACCGCGACATGAAAAGCTGTTCCAAAGACTATTACACGCACTGCACACAATAATAATATATAACATAACGCGCGTGTTTCTTATTATATTATATTATACGCGCGTAAATGGAGAAACGACATATTCGTCGCATATAAATCTACCGATATAATATAATATATATTATATTATTACGTCGATATATGTAGGTTATGTGTACGCTGTTCATAAACCACGACCGACGGACAAACAGTAGCTGTAGTATTATTATTATACAACGAATATGTGTATAATGTTATTATATTTACTATCGATGAGACGCGGTGTCTGCAAATTTGTATTACATTTCATTTTATCGGTTATTGATTTTTGTACGATGTGCTGCAGCGTTTCATAATAATAATAATAATACAGTAAATTGATTTAAAACTCGTTTTACATAACATAATAATATTATTATAAGACAACAAGAAATAAAAATAACATAAAAACACCATTATTATATTATACTATTAAAATATTATTATTATACGCAATGTACACAGTACGCACACGAATCATTGTTATTAGATAATATATTATATGACGTGTACGAAAACATTGTTGGACATACAATATAACTATAGTTGAGACGTTTTTATTGATTTCATGATTTTTTTTTTTACTAGCTATTTGAGCGTCCTATTTCGGGATCTATCTCAGGCGACGCTGCAATAACGCGCGGCGACTACAAAACAATATTATTATTATAGTTGTAATGTGTCTCCGACAGTCTGACGTCCCCGATCAGGCACGGCGGTGAATTAACAAAATAGTAAGTATACTAAGTAGGTACACAACTACACAAGTCCACGAGTAACAGACAAACAATTAGTATCTCATAGATTATTATTAATTATGAAGATATTAGATTTTATATTTGAGTATTTTTGAGATTTAAAATGAAAAATTCAGGGACATTTTAGAAGGATACTGATTATTTTATATTCATCATAGGCCTATCGGGTGATCATTTTGTGTGGTCTAATAATAACATTGTTTGTATTATAATTTATCGAATAGTATTTGTTTTGATATATGTGACGCAGCTAATCGCATACAAACTGCATTTAAGTAGCATTATTGCACCAAATCAATAGTATTGTAATTTATTTAGATGTATACAGAATTAATTATTTTAAAATAATGATTAAAAATATTATTTACGATATATGCTTAAATGTAAAACGGGTAGAACATTATATTATGTTAAATATCACAATTTATTCTTATTTTTATTTATTTAATTCAAGTATTAAGTTTTTAATTAATTAATCTTAAGTCTTTGGTATTTATATATAGGTATATGCCGTCCATTTATAAGTTATTTAAAAAACTTTGAGACTAAATCGTCTTTTACCATTGTTTTAATTTATTTCTGTTGTTCGTTCAAGAACATATTTGTAAAAACGCATACTTTTAAACATTAAAGTTGAAGTTGAACTAACGGCAAAAATGTGCAAAAAAAATCCAATAAATAAAACAAGTTTATAACTCATTGTTGAATTAATAATATATGATAATAACGTTATTGCTATAGTCGATTATTCTAAAATAATTATACACCTATTTTGTTATATATAACTGAATCATAATAAAATTATATATTACTTTATTGTTGTGTATTATTAAGAATCCAATTAGTACATATAGGCATACCTATCTAGCTGCTTATAACCTTAAATATATAGCGGTTTACATAATACATATAATTGACATAAGCCAAATCAACCGATCACAATCATTATAATAATTCCGTTCAAATTTGCAATTATTCAATGCAATGTGTATAAAAGTTATTAATTTAAAATTAATTCACTGTGAATTTCGTATCATATATACTCATTAGTGATTATAATTGTCTTACCTATTAATTGTTTAATACATGCACTTTATTATACTACGATGTACCTATTGGTTTCGATCAGCATGTGTCTCGAGGTAAGAGCAAATTTTTTTTTCGTAACCATTAAAAGCAAAAATCCAAACCACAAGAACCTCTACAAACTGTACAGGTGTTCGGAACCATTTATTTTGACAAAATAGAACTTTCAGAAAAAGAAATCAGAATCGCATCGTTTGCCCCACAAATGTACTTTCTCGGTGTGTGTATTATTGACACCTCAAGACAAACAGGAACTGTCCGTTGGGTTTTTTTTATGTCTAACGACAGCGACGTGACACACAACCCAAGTGAAATGCATTACTGACTTCCGAAAAGACGTCGCTCGTATAGTGAATAAAAACCGTCAGACGTATACAAGAAATGGATATTTACTTATATGGTATTGATGCAGACGTATATACCGATTGATTGGTTGCTACAGAGCACACCATGTAAGTGGAACTTCAAAAAAAAAATCCAAACAACTTATCAACGGCGACTTAGAAACTTCTGAGGTGAAATTAATTCTGTGGACTGCGAATCTCTTACCCAGCACGCGTACCACATTCAAAGGTCTGAAGACTAGCTATAACAATAATTTTGTATTTTCAAATAAAGTTGGCGTAGGTATGCCAAAAACAATTTTACTTTGTGAAAACTTGATAGATAAAAAACGATGTTGAGCACTCTTGTGAAATGAACCCTGCACTTGCCGTGGTGATGCACATATAACCCTAAATTTATGTACTGTAGCCCTCTGGTTCGCCTTTTGAAATTGTTCACAGAGATTGGGGTTTTTGTAAATTGAAAAATAGGATACCCGCCGTCCGCTGGGTTTGATCGAAGGTATCCATACAATACTAATTTCAAAATAAACGAGCGTCGTCTAGCAGCTTTATTATACATAATAATAATATCGCATTCTGGTGGGCCTATATACACGATATTTTCCCCTTTTTCTGTTTGGCCGTACCAGAAAACATAATATATAATATGTTTAATTAGATTTATGTGTCTAGACTGAGGAATTGCGGTCGAGCCCCTAAGAGTTACTCGTTTTCCTCGTACACACAACAGGTCCTCCGCGTGTTTTATTGAAAGCCATTTTTTCACTCCCGCTCTGCGCGGCCCGCTCGAACTCATAGGTATACCGAATACCCGAGACGGGGCGAAAACAAAAAAAAAATAACTAATAATAAATAAATACCTACATTTGTAAAAACAGAGTGAGCACAATATATAATATTATTATTATAACGTCGCCTCGGACGCCCGTCCGCGATCGGAGACCCGGTCGCGCCGCGGTGGCTACTATTTCTTTTCTTTTTTTTTCTTCGTTTCTTCCACAGGGCGGGGTTAATTGTTAGCTGCGGGTGGTAGCTCTGCCGTTTCGGAACCCCGTCGGGCAAGACGGCCTCACCACACACACACACACACACACGCGTGTGCGCGCATATGATATGTATGCGGAGTTATTACGACGATTTCGATGTCAGAGAGTGGCAAGCCTTTATTATTATTATTATTATTATTATTATTATTATTATTATTACTATTGCTCGTATCGTTGTTGTTGTTATATTTCGTAAAAGTTAAATGAAATGAATAAAAAAAAAAAAATTGATATTAAAAAGAAACATTGTGCTGCCGCTCCGAGACAACCGTGTCATATAGGATTTTCGTTCCGTATAGGTGATTCCCACGCAGGGCTCAGTCGTACATACTACATAACACAAATATATATATATTATTACATTATATAATATATATGGGGTTACGAAATTAAATAACGGTCTGACAGCTCAATTTTTTAATGCCGCAAAATCAAATTGGACTGTTTTCCGTGAGTAATAGACGACGTATTATACATCATGTAATGCGCCTACTTAATACATACACGATATTTATATAAACCTATTATATACACACGCCGCGCCAACGATAATAATCTCAAAGAATGTAAAATATTACATTAAACGTTTGAAACAATAAAAAATATGTGTACCAACGTGATTCGGTCCGCTGCCCGCAGTCGGCGCGCGGCTGTTCGGACCGTTTACTGTCATGTTATCATAATAATATTAAATACTATATACCTATTATATTATAGATGCATGATATAGCTATATGTTTTCAAAACAATTCCTATACACAACGGGGAAAAAACTTAAAAACTAATTAAAGTATTTCTTATAGTCAAGTAGTCAACTATAAAACATTCATCATCATATAGACGCATATTCGTTTGTACGTATATTTTTCTAATTTATACACAGCAATATAACTTGTTATAACTTAATCACAATAATTTATATTATTTTCACAGTTCGTATATTTGAGATATGTATGAAGACAAAAATCGTAATATTATGATACAAATAATTATACAAAAAAGTAATTTTAAGTATTTTTTCTATGATACCTAAGTAATATTATAACTTATAAATTATAAGTATAATTTTTTAGTGTAAATGTGTTATGCAGTTTTCTATAGTGACTTACCGTCAAGCCTATACCTAATCTATAACCAGTAACCAATTTTCTCTTTGATTATGATTAAAAAATGTGTTAAAAATGCTTAAAATAATAAATGTAGTTTATATTACCGGTATAAGTTATACCAATAATATTAAATTATAATAGCATTTGAAATAGTAAAAAAAAAACAGTCAATGACTTGGGGGGTGAACGCTACTGGGTATAAGACATACATACATGGTGATTAAAGTATAGTTATACATATTTTTTCAGTGGGTTTTGATAACTGAACACTAGTAGATGATTAAAGGAAAATGTACACCTTTTACACATATGCATTTAAAAGTAATAAAACACGTATGTACCTATGATGTGCACTGTGCAGGCACTATATTATAATAATTAGTCATGTAAGAAGGTGATATTAAATTAAGTTAATGATATTATATCATTACTATTAAAGGTAATATAATATCTATGGACGGTATTACACTGCAGAATTACTATTAACTGTCATAATAGATCTATGGCTTTTTGATATATTATTAACTTTTGAAGTTATAATATTTATTACGATGCTTACATTTTTAATTTATGATTATCAAGTAGGTGAGTAATATTATTATTTATCAGTATATAATATTTATTGTCGTATTGTCATATCGCTGTTCTTCGCATTTTATCCGCAGCTGCAGATTATTAATATTAGATACATCGTACATACATGTTTTACTTATGTTAAGATATTATTATCTATGTCGTCTTCGCTGCAGAAAATAAGTGATCCGAAATCGGTAGTCGGGATAGTGTTTCGTTATGTTCATACACGCGGCTATTATTATACACACCGTTCTTCCCTTCGGGCAGCCTAGGGCCTAGGCTATCACACACCCCCGCGAGACAGGTTGATTTTAATGACACCTTATCATCATTTTAATAAGAGGGTCGTTCTCAATGTAATATAGGCTGTACATATTGAAGACTAAAAAATGTCGTCATATTAGGTACAATATTACATTACACTTGAAATATTTTCAACGTGCGTGGGTCAATATTTTACTACCGGTTTTCATCGTGATTTTAGAGAACGACGTGCATTTAACTTGGCATACAGAAATAATTACGGATAGGTATATAGGTACCTATAGATACCTACAATACTTATAACGTAAGTAATAGTACCCAAGACGACTGCATATAGAGAGGTATGCGCATCGCACTATTACCAGAAACAAATAACGATAATTGCCCGCTCGCGCATTTTGACGACTACCGTACTATAGTCTATAATATAGGTAATACCGACCACTACAACGTATAATGTAATACGTTGTTATTACTTATTGCGTATATTATTATAATATAGGCATACTGATGGCGTTTTACCGTCGTCGGTCTCAAGTCCTACCTATATAATACACGTATGTATATATGTAATATACAAATCGTACGACGGTATAATTTGTACTCGCCTGCTGGGGCGGCAGTAGTATACTATGGGTACATCGTGTTTATTATAGGTAGATGCCTACTACCTACGTTGCCCATATCGTATATAATATATTATTTTGTTGAACGACGACGCGTACTTATTAATTATTATAATTGTAGTAGACGTAACTATAATACTTTACGTGATATTATTATTATATACGTACGCGTATACGACGGTTTTTTACTCCACACGTCTTATACGCATAGTCATTACGGTCCCGTTGAAGGATTTAACATGGTAAGCCGCAGTGTTATTTGTATTTAGAAAAACATATCTATATAACAGCCAACCGTAAAATAAATATATCAATTAGGTGCCCAGCAGTAGCTGAGCTAAATAATATATCGTCGTGACCATTAGGCATGCATAATGGTATAATTAGGTAGGTAGATGCAGATTTACGGCGGACTAAACACTCTTTCACTGCAGTAAGTATGGATTTAATATTTTTCATATGGGAATAAACGTTTTTCAATAGGTAACCATAATATTATATTATATACTATATATTGATTTGTGTGTTTAAGATGCATATTATTATGCAAAGCGAATAACAATCATATTGACAATAGTCTACAGTAAATATAGTAAACAAATATATTATATTATGCTCATTATACATAATAAAATGGGTGCAAGCAAATATTATAGCCTATAGGTAAATACTAAATATGTAATAATATTTCTTATGAGTTTTAAAAAAATATCCAAATGACACAAAAACAAATTAATGCTTCCATAATTTTCCGAAACTTGATAAAGCTAAATTATAAATTTACTTTAGGTAGATACTTATAATATGTCAATGTTATTATCCGTGTAAAGTCTCAATATATAATTCCCTAGTATGTATACCACATACATCCCTACAATAGGTACTTAATTTCAATTATTTTAGCAAATATTCCCAACTTATATGAATTTATTCAAAAACGTGTGGGTTTTTTCTGAAATATGCGACGTATAATAAAATAATAATGTACAAGACGTGTATTAAACACTGGAATCTAGACATGATTTCTGAATCGTAGATTTAGAATTTTAACCTGCACAATATTGTTCCAAGTGAAGTTTATTTATATAAATATAAAGACGTACCGAAATTACGATTAATCGTTTGTCCTTAAAATAATGTAATAGGTATATATTATTGTAGTACTATACATGTTTTATTTTCATGAATTCGTGAACTAGATATTTGAGAATCTACTGTCTACATTCATTTGTAGGTGTATATACATTTTTTTTATCAATGCAAAAACTAAAGAAAAATTACAGAATATCAGAAACTGTAGTTGAATATTGTATATTATTAAAACTCGCGGGGTATGGTTTTAGGAACACACAATAATATGTATGACACATATCATTATTATTATGATTTGTATTGCTATTACTATCATCATCGTCGTCATCATAGCCGGCGAGTATAATAATAATAATACTCCGCATACACTCATACACATAATATTATAGCTGTCATGTTTTCTTCGTAGTCATGCAGCAGCGAGCTTTACCGTTACCGCGGTCGGTCCCCGTATATAGCTACCCGCCAAATGAGTATAATATAATAATATCATATGTATGGGTACAGCAAATATCACATGAGAGACATAATAGTAGCAATATAGTAGCATCAGCAGCATATCATCTGTACAACATATAAATATGTATATTATTATTACATGTGCGCGCCGCCACTGCTCGTCAGTGGCAATCCGGAACCGCGCGATTGTCAGCGAGCCGAGAGAACTTTAATGGGCGGAGGGAGAGGAAGACGACACGCAATAATAAAATATCATCATATACCTAGGTATAAGAATAACCGAGTGCGTGCGAATTCGTTTATGCGCACACGTCGTGCCGTATAATACCTACTGCAGAAAGTATACATTGTACATATGTGTATAATATATATATATTATATGAGTATCACTGCAGCACATATTATATAATAGTGTATCAGTGTATGGGAATTCCTAGTGGGCGCTCGGAAGGAAGGACTAGAGAAGCTGATAATGTCATGGCGTGCATGGACGGTATATTATAAATAAAAAACTAGAGAGAGGGAAATGCTGTGGCGGTGGAGACGTGGAAAGTAAAGCGAAGTGAAAAAAAAAAAAATAATAATAATAATAATAAAAACGCATGCGTGTACATTATTTTACATTATATGGAAAAAAACGAAGAGGAGACTCGGGCGCGCGCGCGCGAACAATGGTCGCGAAGGTATACAAATAATAATAATAATAATAATAATAATACGGTGGAAAAAGTGAAAAAGAAGGGAAAAAAAGGAATATTATAAAAACACGCGCGCTGCATAGAAGTCGCACAAAATAATATATATAAAACGGCCGAATGAATTATTATACGGTCCGTATATATACAAATAATATACGATTCAAAGAAAACTACTGTGACGGCGGCGGCGACTCGGTGGCACTCGACCTCGGTGCTGGGCGGGTGGAGGTGTCGTCGTCGTCGTCGTCGTCCACTTGCGGTCTCGCGCATTTGCATAAACAATGACACGAACCGGCTACCGGATTCCCAGCTCACGCGGCGGCGGTGGCAGTGGCGGCAGTGGCGACGATCTCGGCGACCGCGCGTGGGTTAGCCCGCCGCCGTCTCAGCGCCTAAACGCGCACGACTTCCTCCTATAATGTATAATAATAATAATAATATGTAATATGCGACTTTTTTTTTCGACGTCAGACATTATCGTTTGTAAGCCGACTTCTGCACACAGTTGTAGTCGTTGTGCATAAAAAACGTTTTTGATCCGTTTCAAACGGACCTACCTATAAACTTAATACATATATTATAAGAGGACATAATGATATCGTAGTACCCGCATATTGTGTTCGACTTGCGTATCACATCAAATATACGTGCCAGATTCTTACCAGTGCAGTTATATTTTATTAATGTGGATAATATATCATGGGACAAATTTTCTGACTATTGATTATATTAGATGAGAATAAAAATAATATTTTTTTGCTCGAGCAAAAACTTTTTAAAATTTTTTCTTCATATTTTTACTTTAAACGAGTTATAAGTACTTAAATACATACATATAGATCATTCTTTTTGAATTCGTATATTTTCTCTAACATAAACTATAAATAAGCTATAGCATACGAATCCGGTACGTCGATTTGCTTGCCATGTTACATAAGCTATAGTTGTCTCCGTCTGAAAATCGTGTACAATATTGTAATAATATAATCTGCAAGAACAGGCTTTGTTTTGTCAATTTTAATATCATGGGGTCTGACTTGTTATACTATTAAAAAGATAGAATATTAAAAAGGGTATACCATAGACACTAATAATTGATGGTGTTTTTTTGATTAAATTTTGAGGAGAAATATGAGGATTTTAAAATTGTAGTATTTTACATATTTATATAACTCGCTTAAAAATTAAAACATCAATAAAATGATGTGCCCCAGGTAATATTATGCTCACCTTTAAGTTTGATCACATTATTGTCAAATTACATTTCACAAAATGAAAGCTCACAAAACAAAATTGATTCTTCTGAACTCAATGTTGATATATGTATACGTAGACGTGGGTTTGACGTCCAAAACACAATAATATCCAACAAGTTTAAAAATATACCCATATGGCCATATAATATTGTATTGTTGGAATATTTTATGTAAAATATTATACGAACGTGATAAGTAAAAAAAAAAATGTTAATTTTTCAGGTAACGATATAAAAACATTTGGCCGTGGCATATTGGTGGCGTTGCAATTTTAACCCTTCACCTCTTCACCATCATCTACCATAATATATTATGTTTTATAGTACATGATTTTTTTATCGTACTTTTAAATTATTTCATCGTTCGAGCAATAAGATAATCTGATGATGATTTTCTGAAATTCCGATTTATATGTCTTCGTTGCAGTAGTGTGGATTGCATTGAATCCATAATTTTGTACAAATTAAAAAATCTTAACATAAACTTTTAAAATGTACAAGTTGTACATTTTGTTTGCTACGTTAATCGTAAGCATACCATTTCAATGTAAGTGTGAACTTAAAGATACGAAAACTAAACTTCAAGCAATTATAACACCTATTGACATGCTATATCGAGATGAAATAAATGATTTAAGCCGCACACCGATTCGAACCAACCGTTTTAAAGAACGAAGTAATATTAAAACCAAAGGAGTCTACATAACAGTATGGTTAAAAAAAAACACCCAGGTAAAATATTTTCACAAATTCTTCAATAATTAAATAGGTACTGTATGGAGGACATGTGTTACCAAGGTTATGTTTACATTTTAACCTAATTTTAAATACTTATAATTTAATAAAATACTCGTCCAAAACTTGAATTTTTTATATTGAAATAAAAAGAAAAATATCTTGTTTCATTTGTATATAATTAAAAAAAAAATTTTTAATTTTTTTTTTAAATTTTTTTTTTTTAAGTCGACGTTGAAAAAGGTAATAACTTAAAAAATGATAACTTTTCAAAATTTAAAACAGTTAAAATATAATTTTTAATAAACGATAATATTTATTAAGCAAATGAGTCGAGTTGTTAACCTTTAAATAACCACTTTGTATATAGGTATATATCTATATGATTACATAAATTATTAATGTATAATAAATAAATTATAAAATTGGACCTATATTTTATAATACCTATATAATTAATAATAATAGAATATAATATTATATCTAAACGGCAAATAACTGCTATAAATGTATTATCATAAATATTTCTTAACGATAGCTTACATTCATTTTAATAAAAACCATAAAAATAGTATTGTTTATCGTCATTAGTCACATTTGGCCATTTGGGAACAATTTAATTACATATTTTCTTATTTAAGGTTAAAGTTTAAAGTTTTTTATAATATACAAGTATTTGGTTTTGATAAAAGTATACATCACACTGGTCCACCTACAAAGAAAAAAAAGGAAATTCCGAAAACTGTGGAAAAGTGCCCATTTATATTTTATAATTTGTAGTAATTTTATAATTACAATACTAAGTATTTATAAAATTGTAATAATTTTTATTATTTTATAATTAAGCATAATAATTGATATAATCCTTCCATCCGTGGAAACATTCGCATCCGATTGTCCTTCTAATAGAGAACTAATAAATATCACGACGACACTTGTATACCAATTTCTATACATATATATAATATGTAATATTTATACAGGAATATTTTTCGAAAGACCAAGTGATAATTGTCGATCACGTTTACGAAGCTGTAACAAACAAAGTAACAAAGCTAATAAATCCTTATATAGTAGTGATTCAGCAAGACGAAGTACTAGAATCGTACAAACTAAAACACATAAAGGTTAGTGTATATAGAATTGAAATGTTTTCATAAACGTGTATATGCATGTATTTGTAATGTAATTTTTGTCCATAACCAGGCGGTCAACTCTGAAGTGAAGGAAGTTGTGTTCAACAAGGAATCGACCAACTATTATCCTGGCTGCTACGCAGACTCAAAACGATCTACTTGTCACGCAATGACTGCGGCCGATGTCACCCCGATGCAATACAGTGAAGTATAAGAGGAAATCGATACTTTTTTTAAAAAATCGATGAAAACAATATAGTCAATAGCCGCATAGCTAAATTAAAATGTTTTCGTTTTTCTTAGGGTTTTTGCTGTTCTTGTAAGATGGCGGTCAATGTCGAGAGGCAAATGAATGACTGTCAAGGACGAAGCCGGTTTAAGCACGTTGCTCACGGGGTTAACGCATTAAATGAAGACATTGAAATAATGATCAGTCAAATGGTAGACAATCTTGACTCGGACAACGAGATAATTGCAAATGACACTGTAGGATCATCGCATACTTATAAGAAACAAATACGCGGTGGCCAAAACTGTGAATCCACAAATACGCCAGGATATGTCGACGAAGCTTATCGATTCCACGAAAGCAGTCATTGTTTAAAATTCAGTGATTTATGGTTGGAATAGAATTAACAATATCATTATGTCTGTGTGTTTTAAGATTATGTAATCTGCTGTGTTCTGTAGGTACAACGTGAACATGTTGGAATCCGCGTCATACCATCATTCACTTACAATAAGTGTTTATGAAAAATATACAATGGATGATATTAAACCATCGTACAGGAAAATCATTTCCAAAGTTAAGTGAGTTATCGTTTCCAAAAACCCTACATAATGTTAATAACTGATACTTGTCTTTATATACATATACATATTATACGTGTGTGATTATTATATATGGGTGATCAATATAACCATTAAATATTTCATTAAATACAGTACTACACATAAGTTAAGTATATTTTATGTGCCTGCCACCTGGTTTAACAGCTACACCGCACGCCGTGTTTAAAATGACGCCAAATTAAGCTCCAAACTCTTTGGTCTGCAGTACAATCTACATAATATAGTTTACTTAAAATTAATTTAAAACAAAAAAATAAACTTCTATTACCACAATAGATTATAACAATTAATAAAATAATGCACTTTTTGGAGGACGTAAATAATTATACTAGAACTAAGTTGACGTTGTACATTTTTATAAACTAAACGCCTATTATTGAAATAAAAATGTATTAGTTATAATTTGTTAGGTAATAATTAAGTAATTACCTACTGCTTATAATTATATTAGTACCTCATTCATTAAGTTGTATTTCATTTTTTAAAAAAGTGATGTGATCGGTGACACCCACTATTATTATAATATTATCTTATTACGTCATTAGTCATAACTTATAATATTACTAAAAAGCATAATATGACAATATCGTAAATAAAGTGTGTTGGTTAAGTAAGTAATATTCTAGTAATTTATATATATATATATATATGTTTTTATTTTAAATGTGTATTAAAATGTAATGTAAAACGCAACAATTGAATACATTTCCATAATATTTTAATGATTTTTTTTACATATTCAGTATGATTAATAAATACAAAAAAAAAAGATCACTAACAAAAAAATGCACACTGATTATAAGAATCATTATTTAAGTATTAATGCATTTGAGTATTTGATGTAATTAAAACAATTATAATCAAATAGGTTAAGCAACAATAACAAGAATTATAAAAATGACGAGTCAAATGTGCAAGCAAATTATGTAGCTTTAACATTTGGTGATGATCAATACTATAGTTTAGACATAAACAATGATAGACTTTTAATACCAGAAAAAGTACCATCAATAATCGAACATCTTTATCCACAGTCAACAGGTAATTTTAGAAATATTAAATACATGTATATTGATCAGAAAACTGAATATAATAATTATTTTTAACAAAATAATATATTCTAGACGATCCGAAAAAATATTTAATTTTAAACGCCAATAATATAAGTATCAAAGGTGACGAATGTAATAAAGTTGGAGTATCATATGAAGCATTCTTCAAACAATACAATAGATGTGGAGTGAAAAAATCTAGCTGTTTGAACAACCAACCTTCACATTTGTGGAAACATGATATGGTATATTATGAGACATTTTTTATAGAAAATAGTATTGTAGTTTATAATAGTACTTTCAGATTTGAAAAATAAATACATAATAAATGTTAATATATATTAAAATATTTCATAGACGACTGCGGTATATAAATAACTTATTCACCCCGATACGCCTCTTTTAAATTTACTTATATAATAAATGTAGGTATTGGTTAAGAACTTAAGCAAATTACTTCAATTATTTTATTCTTAATTCAACAATTCAAATGCACGTTTTTATTTAAAATGTTTATTACTCTTTATTATAATACTAGGATGCAATCGAGTCAGGAATTCCAGGGAGTTATTTTTTAGAAAATTTTGTTAAATTTCCACAAAGTGCAAACGTAATGGAAAAGATCGACGGTACTGAAACGTTAAATTTGCATTATGAATTGGATTATACTAGTGAATTATTTATTCATAAGGAAACAAATTATAACAGTGTACTTTCAACAAGGTAATAATTAAAAAAATATTTTAACAATTTAATAGTAAACTTATTTAATTAATTTTTTTTTTTAGTTACTATATTATATATCATTATTACAAGTTTTTACCATGAATAATCTTTTCTGAGGTGGCTATAAAGTCGTACAATAAAATTCATTGACGAAAATATTATATTAATTGTATTTTGTCTTTTTGATGAAAAAAAATAAAAAAAAATAAGTAATAAAAAGAAGATAAAAAATAAATAAAATAAAAAAAAAATAAAAAAAAAAAAAAAAATTAAAAATTTAAAATAAAAAAAAAAGAAAAAAAAATAAAAATTAATAAAAAAATAAAAAAATTATAAATAAAAAAAATAAAAAAATTAAAATAAAAAAAAAAAAAATAAAAAATATTAAAAAAAATAATAACAAATGATAAAAAAAAAAAAAAAAAAATAAAAAGAATAACAAAAAACTAACCTAATTAATTTAAGGTGTCTTGTTTATTGTAATAATGTTGACCGAAATATAATACTATATATATGGCGTCATAAGACGTATTCAAACATTTTTCTAGTTTATTTGACACAATAATTGCACAAACACTACTAATAGCATATTTTTTATTTAAACTATTTTAGGTCTCTTATAGAAATTGTAGAAATATATTCAGATGCAACTAAAATTGATCAAACTAAGATAGTTGCAGCGATTTATAATATTGGAATGAAGGTCGAATTATTCCGAGTGCAGTTATTAGATTTTCCATTAAGCACGAAGAAAAACTGTACTGAGATTCAAAGTCATGATGTGTACATTTTCCCTTTTCACCGATACAATCATGTTTTTAATTTCTCTGGACCCCTTATGGAGTCTAGCATCAATTGCACACGTAAATGTTTGTTTAGGACATCTAAGTAGTGATAAAATAATAAGTAATAACTAATGTGAACAACATATTTTTAACAGTGAGAGTATTGGACAAATGGAACAATGTAATGGCTTGGAGAAATGTTCTCATTAGCGAAGCCAACCGCTGTTTTTGTGTGTGGAATTGCGAATGCGCTTGTACAACAATTGAAGATCAATTATTTGCATCTAACTGTAAAACGATGTCACAAAAAGCTTATAATGGTGCTGGCTTTCGAGGAGCTGTACTTCAAATGCGTACTTCCTATCCTATTTCCATATTAAACATAGTTAAATTAACATTTATTTTTGTATCAGCATTTTTCATCATACGCTTTTTCATTGGCACGACTGAAAAATATGATTACGAATAAATACAAACCTAAAAATGTGAAAATGTATTACACACATTTATAGGAATAGCAAAAACAAAAATAATTGTTAAAAAATCTAATATATATTATTTAAAACATGATAATATTATAGGCAGGTGTGTTAAGTCAGTTAGGTATGCCTTATTTCTATGCATCCATAGTCAAAAGAGCAAACAATTAAATTGAAAGTAGTTGTAATTGACTTCAAATTTAAGAAATGTTTATATTTGTTAATTTGTTTCGGAAATAAATTATTTATTGCAAACATTTTTTTCTATTGCTATAGCAATATAAATGTGTATACTGTCAATAATTATAATTATAATTATAATTTGAAAAAAAAACCATTATTATGAATAATATTGGCATTTGTATAACTTACCTATTTACCTACCACGAAAGTATGAAGTAAAAAATATCATTAGAATAATGTTTAACCTATTGCACACGTTGGGACTTATTACCATTGTTGACGGGAATTGCGCAATATAATATAAAATTTAATATTTACTATTCAGCTACCGACTTGTTCTATCTCCGCTCGGTATTTTAGAAGAGATCAATAATGCTGATTTATAAATAAACCTAACAAAGTTATACCAAAACAATAATCAACGCGGCAGGTATATGGATAACAAAAAACCGAACACAGCACAAGAGCCGTAAACCCTCCTCAAATATACGTGACTGAATAGTAAACATCATTAACCTACCTAACTCAATTTATTTCCTCCTTCGACAATTCAAGATTTGTAATTTATGACTCCCGACTGATATTGTAAACATCATTTCCTGCATAACCGTCGAAATAATATATTAGCCTTCGACCGACGAAAATAAACCAACCTGGGTATATACAATGGTATATAGACGGTAAACGTAATGTATATAATACTAAAGCTATTGTGGGATATTTTTGATAATTATTATGACGGATGTAGGACGAGTCGCTATTTCGGCTCGGCGGAAACGCGCGCAGAGGTGACGGCGTTAGGTTAAAATAGTGAGTTGTGTTTTACAATAATTAATGTATATAATACGACTGTTTGATTGAAAATATGTAAATTTGTATGTAATTTATTCTTACTCCGATGACTGTAACGTGCCCATATTAAAATATATCTGTACGTATAATAATACGATATATATATATACAGGCATGTATAGATTGTCCCCTTTATTCTTGCGTCAATGGTTGAATGGTGTAAAAATTACAATCAAGTTCATTCCACATAACACGTGCAAAATAGGACTAACCTAACAATAATCTGACCATAACCAAGGGCCACGGCTACCTAATAAAACTAAGTGTATTACAATATAGATATTAGGTATGATACCTACGCCTATTATACGCGATGATTTTTTGAACAAAAAACAGTTCATGATCTCGAAAGTATATCAACACATATGCCCATATTTTTTCACACAATTTTAAGTCATTACAAAATAACATTTTTGGAAAAAAATATAATACATAATATGTGCTATTATAATATAATATAATATTATTATATATTATCATATAGTGTACTTCAAATTTCATAAGTTTTTTGACATAATAAGTTGAGAAAGTGAAAAAAAATCTGGGGAAATAATAAGGACCAAGAGTATAAAAAGTCTAGAAAAATGGACAGAAAATTCGAAAGAAATATAATATTTAAAATAAGTTAAATATTTATTAAGTAGGTACCGAAAATAAAATAAAATCGATTAAAACTATGTGTTAAATTATATTTACTTCTCAATGATAACTGATAACTAATAACTTCAGATATATTTAACTAATAGTTACAATATCTAATGATGACGTAATAAAACTGTTATTTTATAACGTATTTTATAGAACTTATCCCTCAAGTCGTAATGTAATTACGTCTTTGTATCATCGTCATTGATGAACATTTTTAAATTCAATGAATAATTAACTATTTTTTGATAAGTACATAATATACTTCTTAATCTGAGTCAATAAAAGTTTTTCTAATCATTACTAGGCTACATTGCATCGGGAAAATTATTCAATCGGAATTGATTACGAAGGAGGTAATATTATATAACACAGTTTTTGTATATTTATTTTTAGTTTTTGATAGGTACTTGCAATTATTAATCTTCAAACATATATTTTGTACAGACTTTTTTCCTGAAGTTCGTTATTACACTGCACAGAGTGATTCGTTCAACGCAAGACATTTACGAATTATCATATTATGATAGAGTATTGTGTTAACTGTATCGCCAAGTATAATGCCCGTCATAGAGGTAGGTACGTACCCTCAAAGTAATTATAAATATTTGAATGGCATAGCATATTATTATACCATATTATACAAAGTATTATGATATAGAACTTAGCTATTATTATAATAGACATTTTCAAACAGGCGCATAAATTAACAGAACGTATCGGTAAGGTGCTCGACTGCTGCAGTATATTGCAACGAGAAAAAAAATGACTTATCCATATAATACCATAGCATATTATAATATATTATATTAAGGTAGGTACCGCATAATATTATAGCATACATGTTAGCGCAGGCATAAACATACATGTATTTAAAATACGATTTAAGAATGAATATCGTGGTCGCATTGTTTATAGTACCTTTATTATTATATATTACCTATATTTGTTTGGTTTAATTTTTTTTTTGTTGTTGTTGTTGTTGCAGTTTCAACGTACGTACTGCATATTTTACATTGTAATATTGTGCCATATACGAATGGCGCGCGAGGTACCAGTTATATAGGTATATACCATCGGAAGCAAATACGTGTGTGGTTCGTGACCAGAGGTCGATTTTTGAGATCAAAAGAGCGGTAGATACCTACTGTATGGGTACACGTGGAAAACGCGGCCTTTATTATAACTTGCAGTATTACGCATGTCTGCTCTGAATATTAAGGCGATATTAATAATCCTATACACGACGAGGTATAGAGAGGTAACGCTTTAGTCTTCGCTGGAGATGCACACGAACTTGTGTTTACGCACGAGCTGCAGGAGATCGAAACCTCGAGCGTGTTTCACTAGGCCGCGGCATTATAATATTTATAATCGTATTATTGCTACAGTTCCCTGTACCCCTTCATGTGCCTAGGTCCGGGTGATGGTTTCATTTCGCGAGTTCGTTTATTCGATGTGACAGTGACCGTATATACCTGAATTTAAAACGGAATTGTTCCCCACACATTATGTCCCAACCGACTTCGAACGTCCCCGATTTTCGTCCCGTTTGAATCCGCACGAAAATCTTTAAAAATACATAACAATCATTAGACGATTTCTAGTGTTATATTTTTTAGAGTTAAGCCTATGGATAGTTTTTCATTCTTTTGTACATGGAGATGGTCACCTTAGAAATTATCACTTATAATTGGATTGTTCGGCAGTTTCAATATTTATAGTGCAGTTATGGTTTTTTCAAATAAAAATCGATAGTACATACTAGTACTTCTACAGACTGTATAATATAATAATATGTTATCACTTCGGTATTCGGTGGGTACTCTTTGCACAAATAATAACAGTTCCTATCTCCTATTTAATAAAAAATAATTTATTTTAACATTATTGAGTCCTTAAAAATACATTTAGAAACACTCACTACTATTTATGAGCGTGAGTGTATGAGTATGTGTGCACTGTGTACTATGAATGTGTGCTCAAGTTTGCAGGCAACTCATACAAATCTTAAGTGAGATAATAATATTATAGTAATGTTTAATAATAAAATAATCACGGCGTCCTGTATAGGCTTTCTGGGTACACGACTATTGTGGGTGTTTTTTTGGTATCATAATATACATCTCAAGATTTAACGACTAAAATATGCAATATTGTAAGTGACCGAGAATGACATAGGTACCTAACGAGCGACAGCAGATTTTGTTATTGCATCATTTTTTTGCAGTGTAAATTGTAGTTATTGTTAGGCACAGACGGAAATCCATTAAAATTTCAGGTGAAAATTTTTAACATCAATGTGAGGAGGCCTTGATATCACGCAAATAAGACACTGTATGTTTGGGGGGGGGGGGATACTGGAATATGTGGAGGGCGAAGCCTCCCTAGCACCCTGAAATTAGCGCCAATGTTATTTCAATGTTAGGTATACTAACTTGAAACCTGCGGCAGCCACGTTTATTTTTAACAAACATTTTTCTACCAAAGTAACTATACTAAAATACACCTTGTAATATATATGCTAGCCGGTAGCTCTCAGATGTAAATGTACTGTAGGTATTTGATTTCCATTCACTTTTGTTGTTAGACGACACTACGTCAGGCACTTCCGTTATGGTTTTTGTATATTTAATTTGATTTTAGAATTTCTGATTTTGAGCTTATTAAAGAGGTGCACGGAGACGACGATGGTTCTTTGTCTTTCAATATACACAAAACCAGTGGCAAAGGCCAAGCAAATTGATTATTTTTTTCCCATAAGCGTATATACTACCTATATATACTATATACTATATAGTATATAGTGTAGTGGATATATATTTTAGAATTGGTGATCCATGGCCCTGACAAAAATTACCGCACACCATTTAATTTTAAGACAACGCAGCATTTTAGATGCCCAACATCAAAACGCAGTTTACCTCTGTTGATTGGCCATTCGACCTAACCCATCTATCTGTGGATAACACAGTAGATAATAGGTATAAAATATAAATGTACAATGTTCTATTAGAATTCAGATTATTTTTCAAGAATTAATTTTACATTTTGCGTGAAACTATAAGACTTATTCAAAACATTTTTCTTTCCATACATTTTAAGATCTAAAACTGTATATAATATTATAATGTCGTGCGAAGAATTTTATTTATATTGATTATAATTTTATTCCGCTAAAAAGTGTGTACACGGTTCTATTTTATACTATGGACATTAATGATATTATGTATATTATAAGAGTTTACATCGCAGTCGGGGACGGATGATTTATTGAAACATTCATTGTCCGACGGTTCGCGGAACGCGACAACCGTTTGACTCGACAATTGTGTGAATCGCGATTTATTTCAATCGCCTACACGACCAAACCAGTTCTTTCATTTGCATAAAATAAAATTAAAAAATAAAATAAAATATCAGCAGAGCAACTACTATGTATGTATTTATATTATAAATACACATTATATACGTACTCGTTTCCGCCAAACGTGCTAATCTATCATTGATTTGCAGTCCGCAGATAAAACACACGGCGCGCAAATAGCGTTTATAAATTATAATAACGTCGCGTATTATAATCCCCTACCGATGTTTTCGAAAACGCTATAAATACTCTCGAAACGCCACCGGAATATAATAATAATGATATTATACGCGTGTAAAAAGCAAATAGTATTGGTACACGTGCGTATATTATATTATAATGTGCCTACGTATGGCGGGAAAAAAATTCAAAAAAATGCATCGTTGTCTAGGCCTTGAACAGATTTAACAACGCTAACGAAAAAAATTTAAATACATACATTCTGCGACCGAGAATGTTAATGACGATAACATGATGGTCATAATAATAAAAACAGAATAGATGTAAATGGTCCATATTATAATAGAGACATATTTACGGGGGGGAGGGGGAGAGCGGTTGATCTGGGTGATATATCACCCCAAGAGCCTTTTTTATTTTTTTTTTTTTTGTTCAATTTTAATGTGTGCTTTCATTAATAAGTTCCTTAATAAAAACATAATAATGCCTATATTATAGTGGCATAGTGCACCTTACAGAACTTACTACTAGTATATGTTTTCATTTATTTATTCAGTAATCGGTATCACTGTATCGTGGTCGGATGGGGCTTAGAAATGTATGACTTTGAGACTTGTGTCCACCGGTGTAAATCCACTATAGGTATATTATAATGATGCCGTCCATTGTGGGCTAATATTACAGGCGCGTTTATGTATTTTCACAGAATTTCAATGTGATATGACCATATGAGTATATAGAATAACTAAAATACAACTTTGAAGTGGAAAATATTTAAGTATGCTATATACGATGGATTCTATGGATCTGTGTTGGCAGGTTCACACAATGCATGCCATGTATATTGATACTAATGTCTTGTGAGTCACAAAACGACTTTGTACTTTATTTCCGCGACCGGATGAGAATAATGAAGATTGACGAGTGACGGACAATAACCGTAACAATAAAAAACCATACTAATAGCCCACATATATTAGTACCTATGATGGTGCAGCCGAAAGAGATTATATAGGTACACCTTAAATCCGGACTACGACGATGGTCAGCGGCTCACTTGGAGGTAAATATGATTATTACATTATATGCTTTCGTATACCCGGTATATGTTACATATGGGTAACTGCCTGCGGCGAGCGCACGGGTGTGTGTGTGCATGTTGGCGAGTCGGTTATAACCCGTCACAGCGGGCGGCTTTAAGCACGCATAATATACCTACGGTAACAACAACGACAACGACAACAACAATAATAGTATTAATAGTAATAATAATAATTATGGACCACTGCAGGGAATTCCTGTAGCGCATCTCTCGACGGGGCGTTGAGCGCGGATCGGACTGCCGGCCGGAGGTCGTAATACCCCGAAAAGCGATATCGTACGTGATTTTTGCCGACCGGACCAGATTTAGAGGAATACATGGAGATACTTGGGGCATAGAAGTCCCTTAACACTTTGGCTGTACTAAATACATTTCGACCTCGCGAACAACGACAAGACTCCCCTGCTGCAGCTGCAGCTGCAACAGTGCTGCAGACGCGATCCACGCCATTATAAACATAATAAATAATATTTTATTTTTATACGGTCATGTATGTATTATTATAATATAGTAATGCATATTGCGACGGGTCTCGTGCACCTATACAGGTAAGTAGGTGGGTAATAATATGAGATTATGTGCAGTTTCCAACTAATGCAAATACCGAACATCCGCGACGATGGATAAAATGCATTACGTGACCGCCGGCCATTCATCCTTTTTCCATTAAACCGGGCTTAGAATGCACAGTAGATGGTATACATACTACATACCTACGAAACTGCATAAAGTGCATAGAGTCATATTATTTACATTATTGATAAGTCGTACACGTGTTTACATAATATTACAGCGCAGTGTACTGTGTACACATATTATAATGTTCGCAAGATAGGCATATGGTATATGGTATACTGCTGCAGGTAGGGAAGTGGTCAGGTGACGTTATAATCATCAGGAAAACTGAAAAACCTTAAATGGCTGTGGCGTATAATAATAAGTACCTACTAGTCTATTACCCTCTTTAATATCATTACAGGTAAAGCAATTGTACATAGTGAATATATTAAAATTTTTTTTTTAAAAACCATTCAACCTTTTTAGGTGATTTTTTTTTTATTCCAACGCTATTTTGTTTTTTATCAGTGGAAGGAATGAGCGCATTACAGTATGTTTTTCAAATTAATTAATTTACAATACAAATAACAAAAGTGAGTCATAAATCAAATGGATTTTCAAAATGATTTCAAGTATAATTTCACATGATTCCGATTAGTCTCTTCCCGCCGCCTTGCACACACAGTATAATAATATTATATTGCGAATTTTTATATAAGACGAGACCGTTCAAATTATTTTTATAACAATTAAAAAATATATCGGTATGTGTTTGTCTCATTGATGTGGTAAATTGCTATGGAGATTTGAGTCGTGATTTTTCTTATTGTTTTAATTCAGAACAAACATGATGTGGTTCTATGGTAGCGTACTTTGAACTCACTGGGTGTGCCACCCGGACGGATATATTATGTCGATTCGTGGGCGTTCGAAAATAATTACGACTTTATCATTCGACAATTCCGAGGATGAAATCTGTAGGTAGTGAAAACTGTATCGACACAAATAGGTGCCTCGAATAGATAGTTTTTTTGGTATTCGTGATTTAAAAAAAAAATAAATTTATACCATAATGCAATGTTAAAACTATTATTTCAGCGATTTCTTGATAAAATAATAATATTGCATCTTACATTTCAACTTATACTTATAGGTTCATTGTATTAGAAAATAAGACAAGCTTCCTTATCGTATGATCTACACATAAAAAATATTATACAATACTACTTAGCTGTTTGCTTTAATAATAGGATATGTATCAAAATAATTTTTCTTGAAAATCTCGACTAATATTTGACTACTTGTAGAGTTTTCTCGAATCTGTGCTTGTATGGTAAATCACAGATTTTTCTCAAAATGATAAGATGAAAACGTCAGCAGTACGCGTTATATCATTAATAATATTTATTAATATTTCGTCAAATACAATATAGGTATATTTTGGTTTATATCAAGGGCGAACACAGGAAAAAATTCCAGGGGTATAGAAATTTTCTTAATATTCATAAATGTCATACTATTCACACTGTATTATTACCTACATTAATATGGGGGGGGGGTAATCCGTCCCTTGCGTTCGCCCCTAGTTAAATAAATTTTAGAATTTACAAAAATATAGTAATATTATGTTCAACCATCGATGTTCGATTTTGAAATATACGACGCCATCTAGACGGATGCGCAGTACCCGACGCGAATCAGACCGGTTGTCCGCTAGAGCGCACTCGACGTAACGCCTGCACGCGCCTCGTAACGACATTAACAATAATAACAATTATTATTTTTATTTTAAATCTCCCCGATCTATATTGACGCGTAGTCATTGGCAACTGTTAAAATAATATTATGTTTACTGTTCGATATAACTGTTCGGCCGCACGTTTCACCTCTTAACAGTTGTAGTTTTTAAACGCGCTTATCGCCGTCGTCTATGTTATGCGAAATCCGTTCGTATCGAATAAACGGCTAGACGACATATTATTGCGTACGGAATAAATAATATTTTAATAACGAAATTCTACATCAATAACAATGATATCATGAAAGCGTAAAGTATAAATATTATTATTATTCGACGTGTTTAGTTCGCGTCCCGCGATTCCCGAAAATGATCAGCTCTGCGCGTCAAGAGAGCCCCGGACAACTGGAAACAGAAATGTTACAGTTCCGCGGGGCTGGCAACAAGAAACCGTACACGTTCTCCAGTCAACCGCAAGCCCTGTCCATGAGAGCTCAATTGGATCGAGACAAGTGAGTGTGGACGACGTGAAATTCCTTAATTCCCATACACAATTCGCTAACCAGCAATACTGCAACGGCTGGCGAAAGTCGAGCTGCAGTGGTGAAACGAACCTAACCCACAAAAAATAATCCCGAAAATTGACCCGCCACTTATCCGCACACTCACCAACAATGTATGATAAACACAAGTAACCTATACTACTGGTGCAACTGTTACTACTATTTACTATATTATTATATTTCATTAATTGTTTTTCACTTTCATATATCGAGCACCCACCCACCCATCCAGCCATAAATATTTTCAAAAAAATCGAGAAGCAATGTCTTCTCAAATACCACCACCGCGTTCGTTTCACCACATCTGGTAGCACTCAAGACATTAAAGGAATTTTATATTATTAATGAGCTATACACGGTAATACAGTGAAACCTTCCGTACGACTCGAACTTTTGGTTTTACCACGTTTTCTGTTTGACGAAATATTCTTACGAGACTACGAGATATGGAATTCGTACTGTATATCGATAAGTTCAGAAGTTCCCTAGACACTTTCGTGTATGAAGTTTGCCCATTTTTAATTTTTAAATAAAATATTTAAACAGTTCAATGCACTTAAACAGTGACATATTTTTGCCAATTACATGGAACAATTCAATTTGTAAGTGTTACTTTTCATTGTATTTATTTACAATTTTTCAATACAGATATTTAATTTAATT
Source organism: Myzus persicae (assembly GCF_001856785.1). Taxonomy (NCBI): domain Eukaryota; kingdom Metazoa; phylum Arthropoda; class Insecta; order Hemiptera; family Aphididae; genus Myzus; species Myzus persicae. Next base: position 679,670 of record NW_019100471.1, read on the forward strand.
TAATTATTCTAAACACACTCATTTGATTTAATTGTTATTCAGAATATTATGGCAATGCAGGAGGTAATACGATATAAATAACTATTAAGTTTGTTATTTAACTTTAATTTTATACTTTATTCTACTATATTATTACTTATTACTATATTTCAACATTTTTTACTACCAAAAATGCTTGATAAAGTTTCTATACAAGATAAAAATATTTTTCAATTAAAATTGTCTACAATGTCAGATCCGACAACAATACATAATCGTATTTAAATCAATTATAAACATATTATCATTCATTGACATACAATAATTATTTTAATGAAAATAATTAACTTACGTTGGTATGACAGATTGTCAATGGAACGTACGTTTGTTCAATCTATTTAAATTTTTAAGTTTCAAGTTAATATGAAAAATATTGACTTAATAACTTCTTAAATCATAATATACCTTTATTATATTACATTTTCAATTTAAATTGAGACGATTGTGTTTATCCATTATGGTTTTTTGAGACTGCAGTTTTTTGCAGTATGTTTGTTTTTCAATTTTTAGACTCTGCCGAGTATTGGTTTCTTTACAATAAAATACATAATTCTGTATTAACATAATCATAAAATATTAGAATATTTGTATATTCCCAAATATTGTGAAATGATTTAATTATTCTAAATTGTTAAGTTGGGAGAGACAGCGAGTGATCAAACATAAGAATATTCAAATCAATTAAATTTTTTTAATTTCGAAGAATAATTTATAAAGTTATCTGTAAAAAACGAATAGATATTTCAAAGTATGGTCAATATAATATGTATGTATAAATATATATTATTTAAAAATTTACCAACCTATGTATAAGTTTAAAAGCCAATGTCGCTGTCGTTAAACATATGTTAAAGTTAAATGATAAAATACTATTTTAAATATCCAACCATACAATTAATTATATAGGTTATATTACATCAATTACTTATATATTTTTTGATTGAGATTTAAAATTAAAATAACTTATACATCAATAACAATTTTGTAAAGTATAAAATACAACTCTAAAAATAAATCTAATAGTCTTTAAGGGAGGCCAAAAATAAAAAAATAAAACTCAAGTAGGTTTATTATTGATGTTACAATATTCAATACATTTTATAGTGCGTGTTGCTTTATTATTATTGTACCCGTTATACAGTCTTAAATATAATGACCACGGGAAACAAGGCATTAGTCCTTAAGTTTATTGATATTCGATATTTGTTCGGTAAATTTTATTCGCTAATTCAGAATCTTAACAAAGAATAATGTGCTAATACTATATTAGTTTTAAAACTATAATATTGTGATGACGTTTTCAAAAAAATACTGTAACACGGCGTCTTAAATAGGCTATTTAAGCACACACATCATTATCAGGAATATTTCATTACCTAGTATCTTGGAAGCGTGGTTTGTTGAATGTAATAATATTATATTATCAAAGTAAAATACAATCAATGAATAAGAATAGCGAAATAAGTATAAATCATAACATTATCGTACCAAATAAACAGTGATTAAACAAAACTTCTAATTTTCCAAACATTTTATATGATAGGTGTAAACTATAGTATATAGAATATATTATTATATTTTTTTATTGTTTATAAGTCATCAAAATAATGCAAAAAGTATCTTTTAAATTAAACAATATACGAGTCAACATTTTTAGATACTATTGTCTACAGTGATTTGTGATATTTCAACCTTGGAATCGTAATGTTTATCTTATCGGTTCCTTTTGATCAACTTAAGAATTCGCGTGCTTTACACTGTGCTTTGTACACATTCTAATACACATACCTAAGACACTATAAAGAAGTATAACTTTGCATATATTAAAAAATAGTAGCCATTTCTGACATAAAAATGTAAAATGTTGAATGTGAAAAGTGTATTATATAAGTAGTTATATTGCATCATTAAAATCGTATATTTGTTATGTTTGGAAAAAATACTGACCAACCCTTTGCCCATACACATCCGTAGCCAAGAGGTTGTTAAATAAATTTGTAATGTTCCATATTATACGGGCTCCTATTAAATATGCATAACCGTTTTGAGCTCAAGTTGGTGTGGTGTTCAAAAAAAATGGCGATAGTCATCAATCGAAATCCACACACACCACATAAAAAAGAATATACTCTGCGACTTATTTCTTGTACTAATGTTCAGTGGTGATTTTAGATAGCATTGCTGCAATCCTTCCCTCCAATCATGTTAGAACCAAAAGACTCATTATCTTAAAACGAGTGCATACGTTATTATCGTGAGCTGTCGGCCTTATTGCTGTTGTAGGGTACATATTTTATTTTAGTTTAATATATCACAGAGTCATATGGTGTATCCTTCTACGGAATCCAAGTACACGATGTGCTTAAATACACTACTTATGATTTTTTTTCTCACCCTAGCTGATAGTACGGCAAATGGTCTATGTCAAATACCAATCTTGCTGTAGGGTAAAATTTCAAGTTTTGCTGCTAGGGTACTTACATGGACCACAAACCGCATGATTATGAACCGATACTTAAGATTCTGATATTTTCAATCCTAGCTGATAAATGGATTTCTGCAAACAAAGTGTTTCTAATAAAACTCACTAAAGGCTCTATAGTATGTCCTGTATTGCTCAGTCAACTTAATTTCAAAATCCCTAGCTTCCGGTCACGAATAACTTATCCTTTTTTCACACTCCTTTGCACCACCAATATTATTCCAGTGATATTCAGACGCTTACTGTTAATGACGAGGACCTATCGTTTTCTTTCTGTTAATATTACGTTAACAATGGCTAGAGTTCATATTTTTCTTGTGCGCATAATATATACATATATACATATATTGTTCAGTACTTTGGCCCGTTTTGTTATAAAACAAATAAATACATAAATAGTATACATTTTCTAAAAATAAATAAATATTTGCATTACGCTACTTGTTTTTTGAGCGTATGTGCAACTAACTTAAATCAAATTACAAATTATTTTATATTATACTTGATTAACGTTACTCAAAATTATTAATGTTCACTTCTACAACTGTACAGTGACCTATCTAGCTACTTATAATATCAATTATAATTAAAACTATAAATTTAAGTAAACGTATTATAATGGTTTAACCAACATTTCACGCAAGAATTATAGTTCATTAATAGGTAGGTAGGTATGATTATTTAGCTACTTCGGAACTATATTCCGCACGAATTTCGTTTCGTGACTTATATAGTTATACCATAATATTGTGAACATAGTTCAGATATGCTAAAATTAATTTGCACGTTTTCAGCAATAAAATGTCATATTATTATTATATTGTATTATGTTAGACATCGTTAAATTTCTTTACCTATTATAATATTATTTTACTTACCAACTCGTTTAATAAGCCAAACAATTTTTGCTCCGGTCAAGGTCTGTTCGTGTCGTTGTGTACTTTAAAACCACTCGGAAAAAAACGTTGATACAGGTATGTATAAGTACTCTTGATTTCTGCTATCGTAAGTAGCAAACCCATTAAAGCGTGACACGCTCGAAATGGTCGCGTTTCTTAATTCGTCATGATCTGAAGAATATTAAAAAGTTATAAAATCACGAAAAGCTATCCATTATTTAGCGTCAGAACGATTCCGGTATAAGTTAGATATTCCGGTATTCTCGTACACACCATGATAGACGTTGTATTTATAATCATGGGCATTAACCTTCGTATTTGCATTAATATGACCCATAATACAACCTAAAATATAAAATATTTATGCACAGCCCTCCATACGAACTTGTCCAGTGGGACTCATTGTCTACTTGAAGAATAAATGAAAATGTACCAAATTACGGTCCGTCAATTATACCTCTCTAGTAGCTTAAATAAATATTTTTATCGATCTGTTTGTGTCGGTCAAAAACAGTAAATAATATATTGATTTACCGCGATGCGCGTATCTACATACTAGCCTGCCTATTCACCTATTGGTGAAGTAATATTTTGTCGAATGATTGTTTAAGCCATTATAATATTAAAAATATCGATTTTCCTCCGTTTAAGCATAATATTACGTAGGCATGTGCGTATGTTACGGGCCAAATTGGAAAATAGAAAACTTTTTATACGAACAGCAAGTTAGTTATATACATTTCATATTTACGACGGGTTTGATGTACCCGAAAGTTTAATTTTACAAATAGGTTTTTTAACGGGACTATGCCAACATAATAGTAGTTGAGTTATCTGCAGGTAATGCGTTTGTCTGATATTTTGCTATTAAAAATAAATTACGATATTAAATACAATTATACAAAATATTTACAACAACGGTGATAAAGATTTCAAGTACTTGCTTCACCACTTGACACGTGCTTTGTATGATTTACCATTTTTATAACCACTCGGACGAGGACAAAATCTGGGGTAGTGATATCGGAGGTGCGCTTGAAATCCCATAATTTCACTTTTTAAAGACTTACACTTCATTAAATTCGTGCGATTAAAACACAGACCTATTAGTTAAATATTAATCAATGATTAAGACAATACCGACTAAAATGTATGGCCGTTTGTTCCAAAAAATAACTGACACTATACAATATTTGTTCAACGGTTAGTGGTCAACGACAATATTGGCTAAAGTTGTCGTGCCAAAAATGTATCATTTCGTAATAAAATAAATAGGCACATAAAAATATAAAATATGTATTCTATAATTATTAGTTGTACGACTGCAGGTCGGTTGGATATCGGTGCGCATATATTATAAATTATATACCTACCTAATCCAGCAGTAAATATATAGAAGTTCGTTAATATTTAAAAGAAAAATATACCCCTAATTATTATTGTTGCAGCATTAATTATGTACCTTTTCGGTGCCGGAAACTAACCGACCTTATTATTCTTTGGGCATGGGGGTATAAATTTATTCGACTCGCGAGTCGTCGTCCTTGTTATCGGGTCAACGTCTGGTCGCGGTCGCCGGTCAGGGTTTGTGTGTCCATTCCCGACTTAATAATAAACTTAATAATATACCGAGTGATACATTATTTAAACTTTGGAGTAAGACACTCATCATTTCAAAATAGTTTCCTGCAGTTTTGAAAAAATTTTTTACCGTTATTGTTTTGTATGTATTTAAGATTTAGATGAGCAAAGTGGACTGGTACAGGAGTACCCCAATCAAAATGGTGGCACCTAATCCACTCTTGAAAACTTTAAAAACATATAACTAGGTACTTATAACTAATAAACTTCTTGTTCAAAATTTGATTTTGATGGATTGAACTACTGTGAATAATATTCTGCTTATAAAATAAAAAATGTATGTCGTTTGGTATTCAGAAGAGTAAAAACTAAAAAAATTAATAATAATGATAAAACTATAGTAGACTATGATTTTTCCCCCAAAATATTGTTTTGTTGCGACTTAAAATTGTGTAAAATAATGAAATAACTATATTTTATGTGAAATTTAGTATTTTCTGAAATAATTAGTGGGTTATCTCGTACAGTCGTACCTATTCTAACTGCAACACTATGGCCACTTGCCCCTCCTTAGGAACCTGGCCACTGTTTACGAGCAAGATTTCGTTTCAAACTCGTCCAACCCTTCCGCGTCAGAGATTAACTCACATCGTGGCCACGTCACATCCGGCACGTGTGGGTGAGCTACGAAGATGAGGATCGTGATGGAAGTGGACGGCGACGTCGCGATCGAAAGTTTTGAATCGGTCGTTGATAAATTATTAAGTGCGTGATATCTAAGTGTATGTATGTACGGGCTAGACTATGTCTACTTGGGCTGAGAGGCGCACGCACCTATATCATGAATTTTGTCTGACCACCACCTCCACCGCCGCCGCAAACTAGACCTCCACTACCGGTGCCGTGTAAACGCTGCCGTGTTCGGCGGCGATTCATTAAAATCCCGAATTTTCGATCGCCAACATACCCCGTCGAGGTCATCGCACATTACATAGATGTAGCTACACCTATATATTATACGCTATGTACGTAATGACCGTAATGTTGTACACGAATAATACAGAATATATACACAGAGAAGTGAGTGAAAGCTGCACGACAGACCACCTTTGCATACAGGGTGTGCGCAATAGATGGAAAACACATATCAATACATATCGCGTAGATAAGGGTAATGAACATAGTTGTGATATATATTATATTATTGAGTAGGTATATTAGAGGAATATTTTCTTAATATCTGTGCCCTTCCCTTCTCTGCTGGTCTTCAAATTGACCGTAGGTACCATCTCTGTTGATTCAGTTCTGCATAAACGTGGAATGATTTCCAACGCGTCTCGATTTTTGACCGTTTTATTTTGGTCTTAACATTTTTTATTCTCTGAATATTATCGAGACCTAACGATAAAGTTACGACCAATACATCAAATTATTTCAAAACCCTGAAAAACCGTTAAATATATTCAAGCTAACTGAACCGTCGTCAGTAAATCTCGTATATTCATAATAATAACAAACTCGACGAGCGTCCCCATTATACACACGCAATGTAAAATCTAGAAAAATATTGTCACGATTGATCTATGAACAAATTTATTAAAAGAGTGAATTTATTATAGTAATGTAATGAACCGTAAAAAAACGTCTTATAAACTCATAAAATATTATTTTTAGAAATAAAAGTAATGTTCGAAATCGACATTTCGATAAACATCATAATATATTATGATGTACACCGAATCAGAATCAGGAAAATGTCAAACGCCGGTGGCTTTAATGTGGTCGAAATTTAATTATTTTTATACCTGGCTGTCATGATCATAAAAAAACATATACAACAATTATAATATTATTACCAGTGATAAGAGAATATCGTCGATAAGAACATAACACCTAATAATATTACTCTAATACTCTGCCGAATATAATTATAACTGTACCTCACTAATATAATATACTATTTTAATAACGGCCTCAACGAACAGTAAATATCTGTATCGTTTTTACAAGTTTTTAGTTTTTTGAAAGTTTTCATTTCCTTTACGTGACTTTCACCAACAAACGTCTCACGGGACTACCGGTCAAGGAGTTTCGCGGTCGCCCTGTATAATAAGTCTCGTCATATACCGCAGTCGGCCGTTGTACAGCTGAACAGCGTTCGTTTTTTTTTAAAAAAACATATATTATATTATGATTATTCAATCGCGGACGTCACGCCGAGCCACTGACCCGCGCGAGCGTGTGGTCAACTGCGAGCGCGTGCGTAGCCCTCGAGCACGAAACCCCTTTGCCCACGCCGCACACCCACGCCGACTCGTACACACGCACACACACACACTTGACTCGCTTACACGCACACGCTCTCACGCACACGAGTCGTCGTCGTCGTCGTAGCCGTCGCCGACCAGTGAATTCAGTGCCGTTCGACCCGATGGCCGTCGCGTTTGTCAGGTGTCGTCGTCGTCGTCTTCGTCGTCGCCGTCGTCGCCGCGGCGGTTCACTGGCGGAAGTCCGTCACGACGTTGTTTCCGGTTGTTGACCGACCGGAAAAACAAGGCGGCATGCGGGAGAACAACAGCGGTACCGACGGCAGCGGCGGAGACGATCGCACTACGTCGTCGTCGTTCACGGTCATCGACGACGACGACCATCACGACCACCGTGGCCGGCGCCGTCACCGCGAACACCATGGTCACCGCAGTCGTCGCGAACACCACGATAACCAAGATCACCGGGACCAGAACCCACGCGACCGGGACTCGCGACACTTTGCCCGGTCCCTGGACTCGAAGCTCAAAAAGCTGCAGCAGCAGCGGCAGGCCGGCAACGGCGTCAAGCACGAGTCCAGAAAACCGGTTTTCGTCACCACAGTGAAAACGGGAATTTTCCTGGACCCGCCGCCCGACCTGGCCGCCCTGCTCGGTCTCGACGACCGTTCGTCTCAGTCCGGCGTCGACTCGGACCGATACTACTCGTACTCGAGTAAGCCACGCGTACTTCACGACAGACAACACCAACGGTGCACCGTCTCCCACTCATCCCGGAAAACCAACAGGCAACCCGAGTGAGTATGTCGGTACACTGCATCAACGGTGTTTCCCGAGAGTCACACTGACGAGAGAATAGTTATGCCTTCGTTTGCAAAATATTTACCGAGGAGTGAGCGAATTGTCAGTTTATTTTATTCTCAGTGAATCTTACGAGAAATCATCGTGACAATCGAGGTTGATATTTTAGACAAAGTCCATCGTGGTTTTTGTTCTTTGCTTATATACCTAACTCTAATTACAAAATACGAATAGATACTTAACTTACTACTCTAATACAATATATGTTCAAATTTTACTCAGTTGTGATGTATTTTTTTTGATTATTAGTATCCCAGATATTGGTTTGGTATTCCAAAACTTAAATTTCACCACAAATTTGTCTCGTTCGATTCATATACCTTTCAATATTAAAATTTACTTATAAAGTTATAAACCGCTATTGAAAATACCACATTGAATAGCACATCGATTGGCCACAGTGGTATTCTGAATGATCTAGGAGTTTTGGGACATACCTATCTTATACAAGATGTAAAGATTCCAAGGACCAAGAAATAATATCATTCAGTTTTTTTCAATCATCCCTCGCAGTACATGACTTAACACGATCGAACCCAAATATTCTTGAAGGCCGCCAAAAATTAAAGTCACATACCCTAAAGTATGAATAATAATATGTAAGTCGACTTCATGTTTCCCTCTGAAATGAATGTGCAGCTGCATAACCCTACAGAAAGGTCAACGTCTGAACCAAAATTTTCAACAACTCTAACATATAAATTTCCGGTTTCCCAAAGATTTTTGTATCCAATATTATAGGATCTATAAAGTTGCTTCAGATGACTTTCGGTCCACGGCAAGGACGACTGCTTCAGGAAAAATGTTTTGAACGTAGGTGACTCGGAGTAGTATGTATATTGAGATTTATGGTATTTTCATTTTAAGGGGGTAAAAAAATAAATGCTTTGCGCTGATGGCTGTCTACATCTTATGTTAGTATATCCCCATTTAAATAATACAATAATATAACTGCAGGACGTACCTATATGGAAAACCTTAGATCATTCAAATAGATTTCACGTCCCAGATGTTCTGTATTTTTTTCGAATATGCACAAAAGTATAACACTTATAAGTGCGAGTGATAATAACAAAAAATTATAAACGACAGACTCGGGTTTACTACTTCCAAGACATGTGCAAATTCCTTTTAAATAAGATTGATTGTGAAATATATTGTATTGTACTATATTGTTACGAATATTCCATTCGATAAACATTAAACGTAGTGGTGTGTCTGTCGAATCAAACTTATAAATTTCATCAATTCGAGTTGAATTAAATTCACGTTAGTTCTTTATAATAAATCGATTCAATGATACTGAATTTATTTTACACATAATAAAATGTACGTATACGAAATTGGTGTAGCAAAATAGACTAAAAAAAAGGTTATTGCACCTACCTGTCCTGCCTAGATAATAGATATTAGTAAATGAGTGGGTAAAATAAAAATATATCTCGCTATACCCTATATAATATGTTGGAAGCCACAGCGTGTGTGTGTGTGTATGTGTGTGTATTGTGTACATTATCATACGGTTTCGAGTGGACTATGTATGTTGCATATTATAGAGCCGACCATACTGACTTTCGTGACCCAACTCACTATCGTTACAAATGTCTGAGACATTTCACTTCTTGTTCTAAAGCTGTTTACAAAACACTCAAAAAATTACCTACAGTTTTATAGTATTTGTAAATAATCAATATAAAATTAATACTGAACCAGTTAACTAAGTAGATATTAAAATGCGGTAAATTATTAATTATTTACACTGGTAGTTATAATATAAACCACAATCTGTGCGTTTTGTAAAATAACTATAGGTAGCCAGATTTATCAATATGTACTTACTAGAAATGTACGGAAATAAATGAATACAATAATTAAATTTACATGAGCAACTCGGGTGATTGTAATTAGTATATTATTTGGATTTTAAACATATGTATGTATGTATGTGGTCCTCAACTACTATAAAACATTTTTTTGCCCATAACAAAGAGTAATATAACTATATTAAGTACAATTAGTTATGAATCAGATAATATGCATATTATGCATACGTATATAGTGTATACAATAAACCGCGTTACTACATGATAATCAACTTTACAGTGACCAATGACCGTGACCCTTGGCCGTTAAGGATATTATCCTTTGTAGAATTATTTTTAGAAGCAAAATTATACGCTCTATATATATAAAATATACATACACTGTTATCTGTAACGACTATAACGAGTAGTACAATTTAAGATTGATATCTCGCCATAAATTTGCTCGAGTGGAGGCAACAAAATATACGAGGTTTATACACTTCTAAGTTGTATGAAAGCAGGTAATACCTATAAAATAAAATATAAAATAGATTGCATTATGATAACGATTTATAAATATATTTTATTGTATTAACATCGTAAAAAATCAATAATGGACTCTATAGTAATTATTTTGGTAACGGTCGTTGTTAATATAATATAGCAATAAAATAATTAATGTGGATGTATACAAATATATAATGTAAGTGCCTATTATGACTTTATTAAAATAATATGATGTCCTTTTGAAATCAAAACTTAATTAATAAATCAAAATATAAAATGAATATTTATTATTATACGCATATTAAACGGTTATTTCGGTAGCAAAAGTAAAATATAAATAATATCTGTATTTATCATAAACTATTGAAATGGAAATAAGTAGGTAGTGTACATTTGAATTCGATGGTACTTAGATTATTTTATCATGAAAATCGATGAATATAAAAATATAAATTTAGTTTTTACCGATGGGAACCGGCTAGTTGTCAGAATCGAAAAATCCTCAATCTCAAAACGATCTCCACGATTTTAAAAAGATTCGGCTTGTATTGGTAATTTATGATTATACTCAAGTCCCTCTGATTTCCGATATAGAGAGCATCTGCGTAAAACTCGTCAATAATATCAAATAGATATCAATTATTATTGGTATAGTTACTATACTTGTGAAATTCGTAGAAAAAACTATTAGTTTGACTCATTAAACTAAAATAAAAATTTAATTTTTTAACTTTTTTTTTCCTAGTGTAGTTATAATGTTGTGCGAGTTTTATTACGTTTATAAGGCCGTAAATTCTTAATTTTTGTAGAAAAAAAAAATAGTTAAAAAACACCCAAGTTGACTTATGTCTTTCAAACCGAGCACGCGAACCAGTCGTTAAATATTCATACCTTTTTTTATTTTTACAAACCATAAAACATTCGTCCTCTCGACATCTTGCACACCCCATTTGCTCAATCAATTCTTCGAGAACTTGAATTTGGGTCAAAATAAAGTGTAAATTATGTATTTTTTCGTTTTAAATTTTTTTTTTTTTGTTTTGTTATTATTTTCAGTATGTGCAAACAAATGGGTTACACAAACATCATGCACGACAAACGGGTGATCAGAGGCAGTAATTTTGCGAAAAAATCATTCGTAAGTGTTACTATTTATTTTTTTGGACATCACGTCTTATTAACTACTTAACATGATTTTGTTATACATGATAAAATATATAATAATACAATATTATTAAAAATATTTAGCGTCCAAAGTGGAACCCATATTTTGGGTATGCTAAACTGTTGTCGTCGGAGGTGAGCGTCCTGCTTACACGCATGCGCTACAGATTTTTCGTTTTCGGTTTATCATTTTTTTGATTATTATTATTAGGTGTAACGTTATATTTTGGCTTTTGAAAACGCTGTGGAATTGACATTAGCTCACTTTTTGCTATTGCTACAATACATAATATTATGTAAATGATTTATTAAATATCAAACGGCGTTTGAGGTCCATAATATTATTATTCCGCAGTTGGGCAAAGAGTCACCAGCGGCGCGGGAAGCGGAAGCTCGTCGACTGGCTATGGCCAGGAAAAAAGCCATAGACTATCAGACCAGGGCATTGCGATTTCACCTGGGAGCGCCAAAACTTCCCAGAGGCCGACAGAATGTGGACATCCAAACCGATGTACATCTAGAAGAAGTAAGAATTGTAAAATTACATTTAAATGTTTGTGTTTTTACCTAAGTTAAAAATGATAAAGAAAACTATTAAATAAAATTCGTTAAATTACATATGTAGGTACCTCTAACTAATAATTTCGTTTAAAAAAGCGTCATCGCAGTATTCCTTTAAGCTTAAAAAAAATATATTTCTTAACTTTTCATTCAACTAAAAATTGTCTGTACTTACAGATAATTTTGATATGATGAAAATGAATCCGTTGAAATCAATAATTATTTATTAGCATAAAAATCATAGTGTATTATAATAATTATATAGGTATATCAATATTCAATATACTTTATTACGGTAACATTTGTCGATATTTGTCGTGAATTTTGAAACTGAAAGTACCTATCAGCTAGGTAGAAGGTACCTATGTAATCATGACCAAATATAAAGTTACGTCAATAACAATAGCACGTATTCAAATCTTGTTTGCGCATACCTCCTTTTTCTGTATGATGGATTCTCCGATCTTCATGCTTTAATAAACATGTGACCAATGAGAGGCGGAGAACTTATCACACAGTAAAAAGTGGGAGGGGGGCATGCACAATGTTGATTACATAAAAGGTATATACTCGCTGCCATGTCTAAGACAATGTATAATTATAATTATTGTTATTATTATTATTATTTGCAATAATAACGTGAGTCACCGCGAAAATAATAATTATATTATGATTTATTTAACTCGACAGCTGTACGATTATCCAGTATCGCAGACGTTTGGGGCGCAGACTGAATTCGATCAAGAACTGTTCTCGAACACTGGAACTGGGATGTCTGCCGGCACAGACGCGTCTACCCAGGTAGACGACAAAGACGTAAGTCCGTCGCCGGACCGCGGTTTCCCAAACCACGTGTTCCAAGGAATGACCATCTATGCTGTTTCCTTACGGCGATGTTTCTGTTTTTTTTTTTTAGTTATTCGACTTCGACACCGAGGTGACGCCCATAGCGGAAGCTCTGATCGCAGACGTGTTCAGGCAAGCCATGCGAGAAGTGCTGTACGAAGACGAGCTGGAAACGAGAGCCCGGCAACAAAGAGCGCTGTGCATGCGGCGCACCGTTGAGGAGATCGAAAAGCAAAGACTGCAGTACCAAGACGAAAGGCTGAATAAAGTTATCGTGAGTTTAGCCGAACATCTATCAGTGATAGAAAAAAAAATATTGAATCATTATTTTACGACACAGGGTTCGTCGAATGTGACCCATACATAAAAAACAGCTAATATTGTTAATATATTGTATGCACAGTGTGGGCCACGGGAATAGGGCCAAAAATGTAAAGTCGTAACACTATTTTCAGCCCTATTCCCGTGGGTCACGGCCCTGTATATCCTAGTCATTTGTGATTTTAAAATATTATTAAATATCATACAATATCTTTAAACTTAATTTTTTAAATAATATCATTTAATAATTTAGAATACAATATTGATTTTTATCGAAAAGTTTTTTAAATGGCAAAAATATAAATTTGTATTCTGTCGACTATATGGAAGTTTAATTTAAATCATTCATCGAATTACGTAGAAAAAATGTATCTGCTATCCAAAAATATAATACATATTATAATATTGCACTTGTTTTAAACCCATATCTACAAATTAAATATAATATAACATGACATTGTTATGTGCGTTTTATAAAAACCAAATCATACTTAGCAAGTTAAGAAGAGTAATACCCACACAAAGTTTTTTTTTTTTTAGTAGATTAAGTTATAATATCTTGAACCTCTATACGCTTTGATTACCATATCAAAATGATATTAATTTATTTCAGGCTGAACACGCTCAAATGTTTGATGAAGGCGAGAGAAACGAAAAAGAACGAATCTCCTCGATGTTGACTTCGGGCCGTGTGACTGATTTATTGCCTAAAGTACTTGACGATTTGAGTAAAACAGGACTCACTACAAATACGACTGCTAATAAATTAGAAAGTAAGTACACATGTTTTCAACCACACTTCACTCTAAACTATAAAATGTACCATCGCCGACAGGTCCGGAATTCGTGGAATGGCTGACTGAAGAACTACAAGCTGATAAAACGAAACACGAAGAAAGCGATGACATTTTGAAAAGTACGAATGAGTTATGAAAAATTTAAAGCATAATAATATGATATAATATCGTCGTCTAACGCTTAAAAAATAAGATGAAACAATATGTACCAAATAATAGGCATCACGCCATTCTTGATTATTGATTGGTTATTTAAAACCTAAACCTAACCTAACCTCAACAAAAACGTAAATTCTGTGCATTTTGTTTGGGTTACAAAGTATTTTAATGACTTATTATGAAGTCTTGTAAGTTAAAACAATTATTATTACTATTATACTAAATAATTCAGCACAAGCACACAGCAACTGTTAACGATTTTTATCAAACCCACGATAACTGCCACCACAAAGCTCGCAAAACATCAAAGCCCCCCGAACGACTTTTTAATATAGAAAAAGTATAAGTACAATAAACTGAAAATTATTTAAACCGTTTTTTAATTTTACACCACTTGGCTCTTATACTTAAAGTATCTAAGTTTTTAGTATAAAATACACACACGACTCATTCCTATGTTGATAAAAAACAACATTTAAGAGTATCTATAGAAGAGATTATCAAATTAAATTCGTTAATCCGTTATTTAAGAACTTGATGTAAATAATATACAAAAAACACGAACATTTCTTAAAACATTATTTCTGACAAGTTTATAATTGAACTTATTTTTATTTAATAATAATAATAATATTTTGTTCTTAGATATGATCCATGATCTAGTTAGGCGTCGTCTGGATTCATACAACGAAACTACAGACGTGAAGGATATTGAACGACCCGAAGAACTATTCAAAGAAATTGAATCAATAACATTAGAATCCGATAAAAAAATTGAATCGATAACATTAGAATCCGACAAAAAAATTGAATCAGCTAGCCCAACAACAGCTGCTGAGGATAGCTAAAGATTAGTTTAGAGCGATTCGTGAAGAAGAAAAAGAAAGTTTCTATGTGTTTTTCCCACTTCATCTGGCACGAAATATATTTTTACAGATATCGATACCTAGGTGTTAAACAACAGATGTCTACGTACAAAAATAAACAATTTAATAAAATCGTACATAGAAACAAAATTAAACATTACAATAGAGGTATGCTCTATGAGACAGTGAAGCACTGAAAGTTCAGATACACTCTGTTAACCCATAAACATCTACTTACCAATTTGTTCGGAGTTACAAGTAAAGACTTCCTCGTTGTTAGTATAATCATCATAAATCTTAATTCGCAAAGTCAGGCGAGATAATAGTTTCGACATCATAAAATCTGATTATCATGTAGACTTACTCGAATCCTAGGAAAAAAATATTTTTTTAACAGTCTTAATAATATTCTAAAAAGATGATAATATGTAAACACCAAAACTACCAATAAAAATACTATATTTTTCTTCGTGGCAGTTTATAATTGTTTCAATTATAATATAAATAATAAAATAGTTTCCAAATCGGTTTTTCTCTCGCCCTGATTGAAAATTAAAGTAATACCCAAGTAAAAAAAACCACCGACAACTTTCAGTGTATAGTCGTATGTAACATCCATACCTATTAGCTAGGTAGCAAAAATATTTTGAATCAAATGAGAAGTGGATGAAACTTAGCTGTAAATATTTTTGAATATTACATTATATTCGTTGTTGTATAGTTTTAGAAACAAAAAAACGTACCTACTATTAATAGATGAACACCGAGACGATGAGCTTCAATCAAAAATGATAAGTCGTATCGTTATCTATAATAGATTGGAAAAGATAACGTACCTACGCGGCTACGCCTAAATATATTATACTATGTGATTAATTATTTTTAAATATTATATACAATATTATTATTATTATACATTTGTTGAGTCGTATCAAAAGTCTATGTATTTTCGAATATATATTATAACAATAAAAAAATATAAACTTAAAAAACAATGATTTTTCATATGTGCGCATTCTGGGAGCATATTTTTTATTTTGTATTTATTTATATTCATTCACTTGTAAGAACTCAATCACATGAGATTATTAGTAATAGTATGTAGAAAACATAAATATAGTACAAATAACATTTAGTAAAAAAAACTAACAAACATACCTACATTAATTATTTTATATAAATCAAAGTGTACGGATTGTAAGTCTAAAAATGTTTAGAAGGTTTTGTTTTAAACATAAAAATTGAAAGAATCGACAAAACTAAAATATTAAAAATATCAATTTGTTCACCATTTGCGATGGCCGTCATTTTATTCATTGGAGTGGATGATGTATCACGTGATTAATTATTATTAAACATTATATACATTATTATTATTATTATTATTATAAAATTGTCGATTCGTATCAAAAGTCCATGGATTTTAGAATATACAATAATGAAAAAAATCATATTAAAAAACAGTGATTTTTCATATGTGCGAATTCTGGGGGGGCATATTATGTAATATGACGATGCACGCCGTGCAGCGCTTATTAAATCACGATTAAGAACAAGTATTGTGCGGTCTACGTAAATCCATAAATTTGGAAAGAGGGTTATTCTTGTTTCCTTTTTCCCCCCAAAATTATTGTTTGTGGGGTTCCTCAAAAAGCAGCTGTTGGCTCACAAAATACATAATAGAAAATCCATATCTAATACCTACATCTAAATTAACACCACCGTAACTGCAGCCGAGAAATTAATATAATAATATATTATTATCACTATTATACTCCCTCATATAAATTTGACAATGACAAATTAATAACAACTTCAGGACTATGTGTCTGGTTTTACAAAAATATTATGTTATTTGAGTGTCGTTCTTCGAGTGTTGTCCTACCTATATATTTATACATAACATAACACATGTGACTTCATAATAAAAATAAAAATATTATAATATCATAACAATAGTACATCTTGCAGTGATCAATGACAATGATTCACACACGCTGAGGAAGAACTACACAACTCAAATATAACAATATTGTTCAGTACAGGTAGAAATCATATTATTGGCAAAAAACAAAAATTAAAATTAAAGTTCTTATTCTACATACTTAATTAGTATTTACAGTAATAGATTAAGATTCCTTAGCTCCATCTGCAAATACCCTAAGAGTTAAAAAAAAATCCTAAGCCTAATACCAAAATTACTTATATGACTATTTTACTTTTAATTTTGCTGATTCTATTTGTAAAAGAAAAATATGCATTATGATTATACATATTATGTTACGCCATAAAATAATGTTTTATTTTATTTTTGTAAGTTTAAAAATATATCAATTGTCTGATAAGCCATAACTGCTGCAATGCAAGGCTCGGAACTTTATACCCGGTAAAGTAATCATACATTTACATATACTTATGCGATCAAAAGCATTATAATTTTAGTGTGCAGTAAAAAAATTGGAAAATATGCGATTTATATTGAATAAAATACATTTCACACAAAGAAATACAACAGTTTTGATTAAACAAGAAAAAAAATTACAAATAAAAATTCTATGCACTCGTGTGTATTGCTAGGTCTTCCTGTTAGTAAACCATTACCAATCATTACTTCAATCTTCTTGAGTTTCTACTGAAAAGTAAATTAATAGTTATAAATTTGCTGGACATTTTATTTTTTTATCTGTGTAGCATTGAAGTAAGAAGTGTTTCCTTAAATGATTGTCCGTCAAGAGAGTAAGTGGAGTTAAGCGAGTGAATGGGAAAGAATGTACCTAAAATGTACCATATAGATACTTTTACTATGGTAATTTGTATAATATTAAGCCATGTAGGTACTTCTCGCCAATCCCGCCAATTATTGACCTAATACAAGCCCTCTGAAAACTGATTTAAATCGAATATATAAATATACATCTCAATATAATTTATCGATAAGACTAACATTGAGCTTCATTATAATGTTGTACAAAAAAGGTGAAAACTAAGAACGGAACGCACAAGGCACATTTCCCTTAATATAAAATAACAAGGCATAATATATAATTTAAATATCGACGTAAATACAAAATTCACATCACGTTTATCCAAATTGTAATCCACAACAATTAATACTGTAAAGAACAACCACGGGATGAAAAGAAACGACAAACAAAAACAAAAACATACAATAATTGGGTCTTTAAATGTCTATTAGATTATAACAATATAATATTATATGGTATTAAATATTCGTACGCATGGTAACTAAATCAGCCGTAAAAATAAATGAATCGATTACTACCCTACCAGAATTTATAAACTGTGGTTTTAATAATAAAAAATGAAAATAACTAAATAAGTAAGATAGTTAAACTCATTTACCTGGGGGCACCCAGGCATCCCTTCAAATTTTTTTTTCAATAATTTAACTCTTGTTCAACTATTTCAAAACCTTTATTTAAATTATGAAGGCCTGTTCGTGCCTCATAAATAATCATTATTTTATGATCTAATTATTGTAAATAAAACTATAAGTTTAGGAACAGTGATATTGTAGACTGCAGACTTTAATATTCATTTTTAATAGATATTTTTTCATATTTTTTTTATTTTGATTCTTAAAACTAATTTGCCACGGGCGCCCATGCCCCAGTTCAAATTTTTATTTTAAAATTTAAAATTCTATCTTATTTACAAAAATTAGATCATGCAATAATGAATAGTTATGAGGCACTAAATAGCCATCGAAATTTAAAAAACGTTTTGAAATAATTGAACTAGAGTTAAATGATGGAAAAAAAATGAGAAGGGGGGCATGGGCACCCGCAGGCAAATGAGTTTAAGGTAAAAAAATAAAAATAAAAATAAAAAAATTTGATAGACCATTAAATTTAAAAATAAAAATGGGAATGTAGGCATGGGCGCCCGCGGGCAAATGAGTTTTAAGAATCCAAATAAAAAAAATATGGAAAAATATGTATTAAAAATAAATATTAAAGTTTGCAGTCTACAATATCAATATTCATTAACTTATAATTTTATTTACAATAATTAGATCATGAAATAATGAATACTTATGACTTATGAGGCACTAACGGGCCATCAAAATTTAAAAAAGTTTTGAAATAATTGAACTATAGCTAAATTAAAGAAAAAAAAATGGGAAGGGGGGCATGGGCGCCCGAAGGAAAATGAATTTTAAGAATCAAAATAAATGAAAATGAAAAAATGTGTATTAAAAATAAATATTGAAGACTGCAGTCAACAATATCTGTATTTATATACTCATAGTTTTATTTAGTTTAATTTCATCATGATACAATGAATATTTATGAGGCACTAACTGGCTTTCAGAATTTAAAAATGGATTGGAAATAATTGAACTATAGTTAAATTAAAGAAAAAAAATGGGAAGGGGGGCATGGGCGCCCGCAGGCAAATGAATTTTAAGAATCAAAATAAAAAAAAAAAGAAAAAATGAGTATTAAAAATAAATATTCAGGACTGCAGTCTACAATATCCCAATTCCTAAACTCATAGTTTTATTTACATTAATTAAATCATGAAACAATGAATATTTATGAGGCACTAACTGGCTCTCAAAATTTAAGAAAGGATTTGAAATAATTGAACAATACTTTAAGTAAAGAAAAAAAATGTGAAGGGAGGCATGGGCGCCCGTAGGCAAATGAATTTAAGAAGTCTAATTAAAAAAATTATAAAAAAATTGAATGGACTTTAAAATTTAAAAAATAAAAATGGGAAGGGGGGTATGGGCGCCCGCGGGCAAATGAATTTTAAGAATCAAAATAAATAAAAATGAAAAAATTTGTATAAAAAATAAATATTGAAGACTGCAGTCAACAATATC
>NW_019100472.1:0-50617 GCF_001856785.1 Myzus persicae
ATACCTAAGTTACTAATAATTAATAATAGAATTTCACAAATAAAATATTAATAGTAGTAGTTATAAATTATAATATAATAAAATAGATAATAAATAAAATAATTTAAACTTTTAAATAAATAATTTTTAAAAATTAGTAAAAATATTCACTAAAAATAAATTGACAAAAAATAATTAAATTATTTTAGTATTTTAATTTTTTATTTAAAAATGTAGATTTTGTCGCAAAGTTGTCTATTATTGTTTCTGAATCTAACTGTATATCAGCTTCACAGGTGATACGCATCAGATCTTCCAATCTATCTTCCCCCATTGTGCTTCTTAAACGAGTTTTTATTATTTTTAATTTGGAAAAAGATCTCTCTGGGGAACAGCTTGATACTGGAATAGTCACTCCAATTTTTATAAGCATAAATAAACTTGGAAAAATAGATTTTAGACCAGCTTTACAGAAATCTTGAAAAACACACATTAAACTTGATGAATTTTGCCACCTTTTTAATTGTTCAGATGTAGTATCGTCACAGTTTGAATCGTTCGAGCTAAAACTTGAATTGTCATCATTTAAATTAGGATGCAGATACAATGGCAAAGTTTCATTAACAATTAAATCACAATTTATAAACTGTTCATACTCCCTACGGACATCTTCTAACTTTAATAATGTATTATATACCAAACAAACAGCCTTAAATGCATCTATAGGAATGCTTTTAGGGTTTTTTTTTAATTCTTTTATACGTTTGGTTGATAATAAAGCAAAATCTTTCATTACTTCAATAGTTTTATCAGTAAATCTTTGATTAATTTGTGTTTTGATAATATCTAATGCTACAAAATAAGTATCTACTTTAAACATTTGAATAGGATTTTGTTCAACGTCATCACTACATAATTCCCCAGCCATTTTTCTAACTTTACGTTTTCTTGTTGTCCGCAATGGCTCAAATTCCTCATTCTCATACTTATCATCAAATTCTTTAGCTAATATCAAAATATTTTCAAATGTTTCTTCAGTTCTCAGTGCCACTATGGGCTCTTTAGCACTATTAACTAAATACATCGCTGCTAAAATATCTATGTCACGAGCTTGTAATGTACGGGTTAATGGTTCAAGTATTTCAAATATTTTTTTAAAACTAAGAGCTGTCATTAAAAACCTATAAGAAGTCAAGTAGCTAAGCAGTCCATTACAAACAGCACCAAGTTTGAAATCCGATCCTCCGTCTCTATTTCTCACTTCTTCTATCGTTTGATAAACTGCATCGTAAACATCAAGTACGGTATTTAAGGCATAGGCATGCGACATCCAACGAGTAGTATTTACACGTTTCACTGATCTTATTTGTTGTTTTGGATAGAGTTCTAATTGTTTTTCTCTAAAAAAAGCTGATCGCGCTTTACTTCCAGTGATAAAAGTAAATATTTTTTCTAAATTTCCAAATAGATCCACTGCATTTGAACAAGATCCTACTGCCTGACTAGCTATTAGGTTTAACCTATGAGCAGAACACCAAATAAATAGGGCTTGAGGAGTTTGTTCAAGTATTTTAGCTTGAAGCAAATTGTACTGCCTACTCATGTTTGCAGCCCCATCATATGACTGACCCACTAAATTTGATTTCCAATCAAGATTATGATGATTAAAAACATTTTGAAATAACTCAAAAAGATGAACTCCGGTAGCGCATGGGGATTCTCTTAATGCTAATAATCTTTCCATAACTGTACCATTAGTTTCATTAACATACCTTATGATAAAAGAAACCTGTTCCTTACGGGATATATCAAAGGTAGAATCGAGTGAAACACTGAATATTCTTGATAAAATAATATCAGATTGGACAATTTGTGATATGTATTCTGAAACAGATTCAATTAAAAGATTTTGGCGATCCCAGGAAATAAAAGATGTATCTTTACGTCCTTTTAATTTGAGAGTTGAAACATGAGACGCAAGTGCTGGTGAATGTTCAGATAACAGAAGTACCAAGTCTTTAAAATTACCTCTGAGTTGATCAGTCCAGCGTTCTCTATGCCCTCCAAAAGGCAAACAATGGCGTCCCAAAAAGACTGTTATATCTATTAGTTGTTTCACAATTTCCCTATTAAGAGCTACACTTGATTTTCTGTTTACTTCCAAGGATGGAATTAAGGGTAAAACAGATTCCCTTAATTTAATTTTTAATGAAGCTTCAATATGGGCATTAGTTGTTTCATGGTTAATTACTGCAATGCCTATATTCTTCCAGTGAGAAAATCCATCTTTTACCCAAGCTTTAGCAGTTTTTCTTCCTAATAAAATACAGTCTAAACAAAATATCTTATTTAGCGATGGTGAATAAGTTAACCAGTTTCTTCTTGTTTTAGTTCCATCTGCATGAGTTCTGTAGTACCATCCTGCATGAAAATGCCGTCCATCTTTGTCTTTTAAAAATTCTTTATTTGGTAGTAAATCAGAAGTTGGCTGACATGGTCCCCATTCCACAATCATACTTATAATTTCTGGTGTAAAATGCTTAATTTTTATTCATAAAAAGGGATCATTTTTCCAAGTTGAGGCTGCTGATAATTCAAAAAAATCTTCAGAAGTATTCTCCTATATAATTATTATGTTTACTTAACAATGTTTACTTAACAAATAACTACACAAAAAAAATTACTTAATTTTGAATTTAATAGATTATAGTTATTATTTTCCAAAGTAAAACATCACAATTATTACATAACTATGAATTCAATATACCTAAAACTTAAGTAAATGAATACTACAAATATATAAAAAATGTATTTTTATTTAAATTATTTAATTCAAAACTCATTAAATAACGAATAAAAACAGTTATTATCATTTTATATATAACTTAAAAAAAAAATTCCACCATTGATTCTAAAATTCTAAAATGTTGGTTTAAAAATCGTTCTATTTCTCAGACATTTTAGAATATGTAATCAAAATTCAAGGTTGAAAAAATATTTCTAATAAGGCTTATACTAATCAGTAATCAGTAATCTTAACCAATCTACTTAATACTTATACAATACTACCTATTTATTAAGTATTTATATAAATAATAAACACAGTTATCAATATCTATTTTTTTTTACTAGTCTAATTAAAATATTGTTTTTAATCAAAAATATAATTGCTTACCTCCAAAAGATCTAATTGAGTAGATTCACAATTTTCCAAACAATAGTTTATCCTACTTCTCCTAGTTTCTATACTTGTAGCCTCTAAATACTCAATATCTGTGTATCCAACATTTCTCTTTGAACTTGTAGGGTCTTCATAAACTACAGGCGATTTTTCTGTCATTATGGATTTAAAGAATTTATATAGTAAATTTAGTTGTAAAACAATGAATAAAAATTTACTTTTTAACGCATAAAATGTGCAACAAAAAAATATAATTAAAAATATGTATTTTAAATTGTAGCTTTTTGTATTTTTTCTAATAAATTGTCAATTTTTAATTTTGATTTAGTAAAATACCAATACATTTTAAAATTGTAAGTAGATATAAATAATATTTTTATAATTACCAGCAGTAGGAGTGTCGGTTGGTAAAATGTCACTGACCGATGGTGTTTGATGGTAGTTAATAAAATAAAAGTTTGTGGGTATAGAAATACAAATAAATTTTTTAATATATCATAAAATATTGATAGTTATAATATTACCAATAGGTATATTATATTATATACAAAATAATTACCTATTATTATTATCAATGTACCTATTGTATATAAAATAAGGTGATTTAATTTTTGTAGTTCAAAAATTAATTGACTACAGTGCCAAGGTAATTAAAATATCAAATAAAAGATTTTTGGAGTAAATCCATAATACAATACAATTACTGTTAATTCAAACAACCAAATTAACAACTTAAAATAATTTGAACAATTATGTTGTAATTAATAGGCTTACCATGCAGGTATTTCTACAGTACCTATTTGCTTTTCTTCAAATGAAACACAATCTTTTACTAATATGTCAGTTATATTTTTACATAACATGTCTCCATCAAGATCTAATTAAATAGAAAAATTAATTAATTAAAATATAGGAATTAGCAATTAGATATCTTACTAATTGTTAAATATAAATTAAAATTAATAATAATATTCATAATTATATAAAATTAAGTCTTCAATAAAGCTGCTGAGGTATCCTAATATATTAGTCTGATGATAAATGTCAACCTGAGTGTTATAGACCTAATTCTTTAACGCTTTTAGTTTCAAAAATCTTAGAAATATGTATTAAAAGTAGACATAACAATTTAAAAAAATAAAATATTTTTACTTTGTACTTACGATAATCAAACATTAAACACATGGTGTCATGGTGTTTATATCAAAGTGTTTTATGTAAAAATTTTCATCATGTATTAAGTTCAATTGAATATCATCCATTTTGATTCTTAAGTTGACGACAAAACTCGAAAAATTGATGTGTAAAAAATTTAATATGTTATGATAAGTGACAAATTTAATGACGCTAATTTTGGCGCGAATAATTTTTATCAAATCCATCGGGTTTCATTTCAGTCCATCCGTAAAATAGTCGATTGCTGATAAGTCAATCGGCTTGATTACCTCCCCTCCAACGGATTGGCCATCAGCTGAAATTAGGAACGGTCAAATCCAGCGGCTGACCAATCTGATGAATTTAGGAACACACGGTATGTCTTTGAGCAATGACAAGTTACCGACGACAATCGGATCGTGTTCGCTGTGCGTCGCGAGCATTCGCGCGTGCTCGGGATACCGTCCAAACGATGGAAATTTGTGCGACGCACGGCGTGAGCACACATGATCAGCGTGTGCGTGCTCTCGTGTGGACGAGCCTTAATATTATCACGTCCAGCCGCCTCCGACGACCATCGCCGCCGCCGAACAACAACAACATCATCGCCGTCGCATCGAGATAAGTCCTCCCCGTGTTTATATTATTGTTATACATTATTATTTTATACTATGTTATTATCATATTTAATTATTTGTATGTAGTTTTCAAACAACTTATTTCAATGGGTATTTTAACACTGAACATGTTATGAAGAATACAAACCCATTTACGTTAGTTTTCAGGTACAAATTTTAGTAGTTCTATCCAATACATTTTATTCCTGATTTTTTCTTCGTATTTGTTAATATCGTATACATAGTGTTGATGACACAATTTTTCACAAGAACAGCTTGGATATATAGGCAAATCCATTGAACGTTTCTTGAATATTCTTATTGTTTTCCTAAAGTTAGTTTCCAATTTGCTTTGGTCTGCATTTGAGGACGATGCCTTAGTGTTATATGACTGAGATTTTTCTCGCATGTATGTAGCCAAATCTGTCAGAAATTCAATACTTGTATGTTTTACTGCTAAGTCAGCGTTGGTTATATGATTGTATAGTCGCCTCACCTCATTCACGTGGATGCTCATTCTTGTTCACGTGGCTAACTTCGGCAGTACATTTGCAAAAATCATCCAAAAAATCTGGTAATTGCTTGAACGTGCACTCATGAAATAATAGATAAAAATTTTCTAAATCATTAGCCATGGAATTATCATATTTTTTATCATTACATAAATTATTGGATTACCATTTCTTTTGTAAAAAACTTATCTTATTTTGATGGGCATCGGTTTCCTGTTGTTAATTTAAATTGCCTCTAATGTTTTTGTAAATATCGTCTTCCGGATCGTCTGCTAGATTGTTTTCAACGTACATATTTTTATTTTCTATTATATGGGTGTCAAAACTCATATTTTGGTCTTTATCTTTTTTTATATGTGACTTATAAAGAATGCAACAGAGTATACCGCAATCATTATAATTCGCTGGTGCTGGACAGTAGGAAAAGTAACGCATTCAGTTTCTGCCGGAAATAAGTCATCATTGATCGAACAAATGGAAGGATGCAAAGATTTAATGAATTTTTCTGTTCAATATTCAAGTCCTTGCCGTGCAATGAATCGTAAACATATATATTATCAATATCGTAGTAATAACAAATCCAGTGAAATGATCCATTCAAAATTTGAATGTGTGTATCCGACTGTGGTACAGATATTATATTTTCATATGCTAGAGAACCAGCCGTCATCGCAGGATCTTGCGGGCTATAAAATGTGAATTCAAGAACTAAATAATTGAAATACTCTATATGATCACTATCCACCCAGCTGTCATTATCTATATCATTAAGTATAACTGGCCGGAACAGTAATCTGCTCGAAGAAAAATGGAAAATGTTTTAAAGTTCGATTTTATCATGGTCTCCAAATGAGATTTCATTAAATTTTGGTCATATATTATTTTTTGGGGTTTAAATTTCCAAAAGAGACTGGTTGCAATTGAAATGCAATAAAGATACGTTGGGACTGATGATTCCATGTGTTCAATAATAACTAATTTATTGGCATTTATATGGAATGGAAACAAATACCTCAAAATTTCGATACTCTCATCAGAGGTTGATGACTGAGTCATCTGATCATATATGATAATAGACTGCAAATTGTAATATACGCATATCCAGTGCTCAATCAGACCTTCATTTATAAGAGGAATAATTTCAATATGGGGTTTGGTTTCATCTAATGACTGAACGTTTGTCATATTGGGTTGTAATAGTTGCCGAGTGGTTCAGTTACAGCTGTACAATCAGTATAACTCAATGTAAGTATGCAGCTTATGTAAAAAGAATAGCTACAAATATCAATAAATATATAATGACTTATTTATTAACCATTGATTTATTTTCAAAAAGTATACGAAAACTGATAGCGAGAAGGAGATAACAAACACTTGGGAAATTTGAAAAGTATCGGGAAAAAATGTAAAAAGTTCGGGCGGCCTTGCAATTCAGTGGGCCGCCGTATCGAAACTAGTGATTGCAATCCCGGTCCTATTTTACGATCCCGAGATTACGGGATATTTAGCTATTAATCCCGAGATCCCGGGATTATCCCGAAATTCGGTAAAAAAAATATTTAAAAGCATTATGCATATTTTTGTTTTATTTAATTATTTTAATTATTATGGTTTTTATTATTATTATACATTAGAATTAAATGTTCTACAGATTTTGAAAATATGAACGCAGGAATAGTAGAATGTCTAATGTTCCATCACCCAGTCTGCTTCTTAGCTTATTTCCAATATAGGCTGCTGCTGAAAACGCACGTTCTGACTCGATACTAGTGGGAGGAATAGACATTAAATACTTAAATGCTAGCTCTAAATGATGCCCGCGAGTTCCTCCATTTTCAAACAGATTCATTTCTTTTGATTATTTTAATCAAATCAGTTTCTTTTTGTGTTTGAGTATCAATTGTTCTTTTACTTCTTCCTATTTCAAGCTCCAAATTTTCTTGTAATGTCAATTGAGTGAGTGTAATAGATTCACTTATTGTTTGTTCAATACAATGTTGTTCTTCTTCATTAGGAGTAGGACTAATAGGATTGTATCCTTTCAATTAATTTTATTATTTGTTTTCTAATAAAATCATTTTTAGGGATTGAAAATAAATCTTTCAAAAAGGAATTTGATCATAGTTATCATGAGGATTCTGTATATAATTCAATACGCCAGATAACTCTGGACGTCGCCGTTTTTTTATACGATCACTCAAGCATGTCCTCATTTTATTCGCATGTATTGAATTATTTTCTGACAATTCCTTGAAAATAAATTTAAAAGCAGCATCAGTTGTGCACAAATTGTAATCACGACGACCAATGCTTCCACTGTCAATTTAATGGGGGCGAGTATATCTGTAATATCAGTAATTAAATTATAATCAGAATCGTCTAAACTGACCGAGTGATTTAGATCTATGAGCGATTTTTGAATGCTGGTTTTTAAAAGAATAAAACGTAAGACTATTCCATCTCGTTTTACAATCCAGGACTAGTTTTATTTCTTTTCCATGCTCTGCTTTAACATATTTCTGAAGTATAGTGTCATTTTTTGTCGAAGATCTTTTAAAATATTGTACAACTTTGCGTATTTTTTTTATTACTACATTATTATTATATTCATTGGTTAAATCTGGCATGTCTTGAATAATATCATTTTGCGGAAGAATATTTAAACCTGAATCCAGAAAGTATAATTCTTCATCGTCATCTTCATTATTATCTTCATTTATATCATTTGCAGTTGATTCATCTCGGAAATTTTTTTTATTATAAAGTACATCACAAACAGCTAAATGAATACCATGTGCGAAACATAGCTGGTGTTCAGTGTTAACAAGTTTTCCTACTTTTAACATTACATTTGGTCCATCGGTTACAATTGCGACAGTATCTTTGTATAGTGAAATATCAAATCGACTAAGTCGATCTTCCAATACATAAATACAGTTTTAAGCTTAATTGAACCATTAACTCTAATAAGACTTAAGCTACATTATTTTGTTTGCGAATGTACGTTAATATTCATAAAACGCTTGTTAGCCGTGGAAGTCCACTCGTCAAAAGTTAAACTAAATCGTTCACCTGTATTTTTTAACTGTTTCAATTCGTCAATTATTTTTTTCCTGATTGTTAAACTAAAATGTATACACGATTTCGAATTGTTACGGCTGATTTTGGTAAATCAGAGTAACCTTTGGATATTAATACCTATCTTAAATCAGTTGAAGTTATAAAAACAATAAAAGGGAAACCATCCAAAGCTGCCATTCGAGCCAAAACATGATCCAGTGTATCACTCTTAATAAAATATTCAACAAACTTGCGTTTAGCTGGCGGTGTCGAATTTTCTTCTACCGGTTCTTCGCGTCCATTCCCAGTTAATGAACGATTGCCATCAGATAATACTTTAAAATTATGTATTGATGACAAATGGGTATGTAAACCTTTTGTTGATCCTCCCAACGTCTTCAATACGATTGGACATCGTTTACATCGCGCACTTTTTCCATCGTTTGCGATTAGGAAATGACTCCACGGCAACGATGTATCCAAATCTTTTTTGTGTTTAATAAAAACAGTATCAAGTGAGTGTGACATTTTATAATTGAAGTATTAAAGTTAAATATTCACAGTTAAACATACAAAAAAAAGACTCGTGAGCCGTGAGCGTGACTCTTAACTGTAGCGCTACGTGTTGAATGTGTTCAGAGAACAGCGTAGTACCAATACTAATTTGTTCATACGGATACCGATCGGTCGTAAATATATTCTCTTAAGTCATAACTTATAACATAATATAATCTTATCTTATCTTATAAACATGTTAATCGGAATCAACACCAGGGTAATTAAATTATAAAGTCGTTATTACGTAGTCCCGACAATCCCGGGATTATTTATACTGGGCCCGGTATTTTCGGTACCTAAAAGTAGTCGGGATCCTGGGATTGTAATCTCTAATCGAAACCTACACCCCGGGACCGTGATCTAACGCCTAAACCTGCCTACCTATAATTTGAGGTATCGATATACGTCAAATCTACCACACTTAACCCTGCGTAGGTCACGTGCCTTGATAGTACGCCGGTCCTTTGAATTACAGTTGTAATCCATTGTTTTTTTTTTTTTTAATAGGTTTTAAGTCTATATTGAAAATTTAAATTATTGTTATACATATACTAAGTACATATTGAAAAATAAGAAAAAATAAAATTTTTTATTTTTTTACTTTAGAATATGAATTTTAATTTAAATGGGAATAAATAATAATTTATTAGAATTTGCTTTCTTAAATTATAATGATACTCATATGATAGATGTAATTACATTTTTATAATATTTCTGTATTAACATTAATATTTAAATATTTTACATATATTTTAGCTCTGTATATTAATAATTACAAAAAAAACAAGAGTACTTTAAAATTTTTACATTTTAAAACTTTTAATCCTAGAAAAAAATACATTTTTATTGATTTGAAATAATTTAAGATGATTCTTCACTGTGTTCTTCATCACAACACCCAATACAAATATATTTTAAATGTTCTGGACACACCCATTTGTAACAAGTAACAGCGTTCACAATGTTCACATGATTTTCTCGTACTTTTGTTTCTTGCTCTTCCACACAAATAACATCGACCAATTCCCTTAGGCCGTTCAGACAAAATAGGAGTATCTTCAACGAGGCCTACAATTTTCATACCACGACTCCTAATATGTTTTGGTAATTTTTAATTTTTAATACGTCTTTCAATATTCGGGTTCATCAGTTGTAAAGCTAATGCTTCTAAAAAGTCTGATCTTTTAGATTTATTGTTGATATGCGTAGTTAAATTTATTTACACATTCAAAGCATTTATACATGATATATAAATTAATATAAAAATTATGGTAAGCGTCCAACGACGAGAATTTCTTGAAACGTCATATAGACTTCACATTTGGTCTAATCTATCAACGCCATATTTAGTTTGGTTGTAAAATGTAATCATCTCTGGTTTTTGTTGATCCCCCGTGTCTTGATCGATAGAAGCGTCATTATGCAGAATGGATAGCAGTATAACTACTTTATTTGTTTTCAGGACATATGAAGTGATTGTGAAATCTTTTTGGAAACCAAATAATGACGAATTTATTTCCCTATTTTTTGAAATTGAAAATTCTTCTGGAATACATGTTTTATTTTTTCTTAAAGTCCCCACTTCTGTCAATTGTTTTTCAGTTAGTAAATATTTTACCATTGGAAGTGAAGTGAACCAGTTATCCATGGTTATGTTCCTTTTAGTTCCTTTCACTGGCTGAACCACTCTTTTGACAACACTTTCCACACTATTATTCATTTTATTAGGACCATTTGGTTGTTGTCCGGCATAAACCTCCAAATTAAATGTATATGCATTTTTTACGTCTACAAGAGCGAATATTTTTATTTCATATCGGGCAGTTTTATTTGGAATGTATTGTCTGAACGAACATCTACCGTGGAAAGCAATTAATTGTTCATTTAATGTTAAATATCCACTCGGAATAAAATTATTTTGAAAACTGTGTACTAGAACTTCAAAAAGTTCCCTTATAGGAGCCAATTTATCAATTTCTCTTCTTTCTGAGCGGTGGGTAAGATCGTCAAAACGCAAATTTCTAACTAAAAATCTACAAGGTTGAACATTCATAGTTAGATACACAGCCTCAACTACAGTTCCCTTGGAATCATCAAATAAATTAAATATATTTTGTCAACTAGATTTAGAAACTCCTGCAAGAATTAAAATACCAATCAAAGCTTTAATTTCAACATCATCAGTTTCCCTAGCATCTCGAGCACGTTCATAATTTTCTAAATGAACAATTATATTATGAGAACGTCTCCGATGGCTACTAGTAGGTGCTTGCTTATTCCATCTAGTTTCATCCTTCCCAAAAAAATATTTATTTTGTAATATTGGACCAACATCATCACTAATTGACTCACTTTCACTTTTATAGTCACTATTTTCCGTATCCGTGTTTTCATTATTAATTTCTACCCGATCCCCCAACTCATCTTCACTGTCAATGTTATTTCCATTAATACGTACATCTTCATCTTCTGCTAGCCATTGTTCAATATCGATTGTATTGCTCATTTTTTTTTTATTATTATTTTAAAATTAATACGTAAATAAAAACTTTGATTATAAAATAAACTGAAAAAAAAACGGGAGTGAAAGATCGCGTGGCATACACTGGTAACCTAACACACTTTGAACTCCGATAACAACGACCACTTTTGCGATCAGTATTCGGAAACAAACTAATTATATTAAGCAACATGTTATTCGAACTGAAAAGATAAGATAATTCTATTGGTTTTCAATATACGAAAAAACCATTTATTTTTAGATGGATTACAATAGTAATCCGCGTGGCCTACCTACGCAGGGTTAAGCTATTTTCCAACCATACCAAATATCGCATTAAACATTGCTTAACCGATTAAATTCATAAGAATTGTGTGTAATTAAACCTTAAATCACATTTCCTTACTTATCCGGTGTGTATATAATTAAATTTCCATCATTAATTAAATATATATTTTACTGCATTAGATAAATATACACTGTTTGAATATATTTTATTAAAATTTAATTCATACTGGGGTCGTGATGCGTCAATTAACGTAGTATCTAATTAATAAAGGTTATCATAGACATGTCAGTAGTATACAAATGCGAATACACTACAATTCAGTGGCGTGAAGATCCCTTTTTCCATAAGGGGCAAAGTTAATTTTTTTACACCCACCACCCACCCAAAACTAAAAGTTGCAAATAAATTATAAGAAAACATAATTTTTTTAAACACAATATTTATTTAAAAAAAAATTGTAATTCAGATTCCACTATCATTTTTTATAGTTAATAGCTATTCAGTATACAATATACATTACAACAACTAACTGGGATTATTAAAATAATAAGCACAATTGCTTTGTGGTTAATATTTTTAGAATAACAACTACTGCTATTAATATATAAATAATTATCTGAAATAATCAAATGTAGTGAATTTTTAATAACTGCAGACAATGAGTTTTTATTTTAATTTTAAATATTTATTGTATTTATAAGTCAAGATCCATTATTTATTTATTATATTTATATTATTAAGAAAATTTGATAAGTTTTACTAAATTATTTATTTATTTAATAACGATAAATTATTTAAATATTTGATTAATTTCTAACCAACCTATTTAAATCAATTTTGTAGAAAATATTTTAAACATTTGCTAAAATTAAATTAATTAAAACAACTTCAACGGTCAAAATCATTTTATTTTATTTATTTGAACATCAATGCATCCTTTAAAACCTGTGATGATAATCCAAATGTATCAATAACTTCATTATAGTTAATTTGTTTGTTTTTCTCACAACTGATTAACATCAAACTTTCCAGCCTATTTTGATCAATAGTGGATCTTAATCTGGTTTTGATTAACTTCACTTAAATTAAAAATTAAAATTAATTAATAAATAAATCTATATAATATTTTGTAAGCTCAGAACTATACCTCAGAAAAGGTACGTTCTGCTGACGCCGAAGTAGCAGGTATAGTCCCAAGCGCTTTATAGGCCAAGTATAAGTTTGGGAAAGCTGACATCAAATTATAATTAGATAGTACATGCAAATTTGTATTGATTGTAATTTTGGTTTCCGGATTTGCTAGACCTGTGTTGTTCTCATCATCAGTGATAGTATTGTCACTTGAATCCGTATCATATGTATCATCTGGGCTATCTGGCTTGTGTAACAATAATGGTGTTTCTAATCCTGAAACGAGATCTCTTAAACTATGACTAAACATAATGTATTCACGTTTCAAATCATTTCCGTTAATATCTTTTAACCAATTTGATATATTATGGAAACTATCTTCTGGAATGGATTCATTGTCTTTTTTCATATTCATCAGTCGTTCAGGAGATAAAAGAGTTTAAGTATTTCTCTGGCACCACTAAATCTAGAATTAATTGATGAAATTATTTGATCCAATACTTTAAAGTATGTATTTGTTCTATATCTATCACATACAGAAACAGATACTTCATCATAAATATTTTCACCAGCCATCCTTTTTTTTTTCTTGGTCTAGTTTCTTTAAAACTTAACTCTGACATGTTGTGTTTTTCAGCAAAACGTTTTGCCTCATTTACTGTTGATTCAAATTCTGCATCACAGCGCATAGAAGTTAATTTTTCTTTTGATGCATCAACCAAATTTAATGCGTGGATAAAATCTATGGATTTACTTTGTAAGTAATTGGATAAAGGTGTGGTTATTGCAAATATATTTTTATTTAAGATCATTGTGAGAATAAATTCAAATGTGATTACTGTTAAAAGACTTTTAGCACCCGACGAAGTTACTCTATCATTGTAATTTACTAACCTTTTTAATGTTTTTAATATTGCTCCAAATCTTTCAAATAGAACAGTTATAACCCTTCCATGTGATGTCCATCTAGTGTCGGAAAAGCATTTTAGCCGCCGTGTTCTATCACCCGGATATAACTGCTGTTGACATTCGATGAAAGTGGCAGTTATTTTTCTTGTCCGAAAAAATGAAACTAATGCTTGAACTTCACCAAAAAAATGTTTCGTTACTTCACAACAATCACAAGTATCTACAACAACCAAGTTCAGTAGATGTGCAAAGCGCCATACATATATAGCGTTGGGATTTTCTTTTTGAATTAATGTCCGAAGACCAGAATATATGCCTTGCATAGATGCAGCACCATCATAGGACTGCGCACATAGATTTTGACGCCAGTTTAAATTATACTTTTCAGTTATACTGCAAAATTTTTTAAATAACCCTTGTCCGGTTCCATCAGCTGCGGTTTCCAAAGCTACCAAACGTTCTACAATACTACCACTATTGTTCACATATCTCAAAACAAATGTTAATTGTTCATAATTGGCTATATCATTGGTAGTATCAATGATTACTGCAAATATTCCTGCATCCATGACATCTTTTAATATTTGTGAACGAATTAAGTAGGACATAATGTTCAATAATTTATTTTGACTTCTGTTAGATATACATGATACTCTTTGGCGTGTATTAGACATATTTGATCTAAATGATTTTTTAAACCAGCGTGGTTATTACTCAATACACTTAAAAGCTCTAAAAAATTTCTTCTGATAAGGGAAGTTTTTTTTTCATTATGTCCACGAAGAGCTATGTTTTGGCGAGCAGTATATAAAAGTGCATCTATGATCACTCTCAATAATTCCCTATTTGAAGCAATTTGTTGATTAGCAGAATGTAAAAGTGTTAAATCCAAACGTTGATTTTTAGTATAAATGCCACAACTTATTTCTGCTTGTAAATGTTCTGTTGAGGATTCATAGTTTTCAATAGTTCTTTTTAAATGTTTCCAATTGTTAGATCCATGGTCCACTAAATTCCAATTTTTACCCTTTTTTAAACTGAATAGCTTGCAAGTTGTACAAAATATTTGGTCCACTGTTGGTGAATATGACAGGCATTGACGTTTAATTGGAGTTGGTTTAGTGGGAATATTTGTAAAATAGTAACATTCGTGAAATGAATGTAACTTTCCTGTTGAGTCTTTTGTTTTTGGAAACATTTTATTAGGTAAATCAAAAGGACTGGGTTGGCACGCTCCATGTTCAAAAAAATAATTAAGCAAAACATGTGAGAGCTTAGATGGAATTCTAATAGGATCATTTGGGAACAAACAATTTTGTAAGTCAATATTTTTCAAATTAGAAATTGATATTGTTTTGTCCACTTCATCATTTATATCATGCAAGTTACTATCAACAATATGTTCATCTATAGACAAACAAATTTGGCTATGTGCAATAGCCTTGTATATTTAAGCCATGGTTTATTATATATATATATTATATATATATATGTATATATTATGTATATATATTGTTATAGTTTATATTATATTATATTACAATACATTTTTCTTGGCTATGGCCCTTATGTTAATTGTTTGAAATCAATAAACCATGGAAGCGTCGCAGAAGAATGCAAAAGCAATTCACGTGGCGCTGTCGGTTGAATCAAAAAAATGTCTATATTGTCTCACTTATGTTGACATGAAAATGTGAGATACGGATAGATGTCAAATCTACCGTACTTGAGCTGTTTTTCCATTATAACAAATATTGCACTAAATATTGCTTAACCGATAAAATTCTTAAGAGTCGTGTAAAATTAAACCTTGAATTGCATTCCTATATGTTTCTGGTGTGTGTTTAGTATAGTATACTATAATTCCTATCAATAATTGTCTACATACAATATACTTTACTACATTAGGTATGTATAGATTGTTTGAATGAAATGTATTAAAAGTTATTCTAAACTATAATAGTGCATACAATTAATAATGGTAATTATCAACATGTCAGTAGCATACATTATACGAATACACTGCAATTTCTGATAGATCTTCTTAAAAATTATACTAATATGGACATGATAATGAATTGTGAAATATGGTTAAAGAGTAGTCATCTATATTATTATGTGAATATTGTCTTACTCGTGTTGATCTAAGTATTAATGTACCACATAACAGAGCATACATTGAACTATATAAAAACAGTTGAACCTTGCTCATCAAAATAAAATCCAGTATAATATTTGTGTTCAACAATTCTCAAATCAATAATTTTATCCTGGACGTGAGAGTAATTCTCTAATAAAAATGTAACAGTATTTATTATGTACTATCTGTGAACTAAATGTGTGTGCGCCTAGCAACGTCTAGTCAATGTCGGTTTATTTGAAGAAAATAGCTCTGTCGACGTATAATAAATATAATTAGATAAGTTTACACGATATGAGACCCAGAATTTAGAATGGTTTTTTGTGCGTTAAGCTCAGTCACTGCTATGCTGTCATCATTATGACTAAACGTAGACATCAAATCATAACCAAGCCTATTATTTATCATGGATTTATAATATACATCGGTCAGCTCAAAATATCCATCCCTCGTTATTTATTATTTACTATTCTCGAGTACATTTAAACAACAGACATTTGTGTACGTCCAGCGATATGAATTACTGTGTGAATAACAAAATTTGATTCAATTTAATTTAATTTAATTTAACAGAAGTACTGTCGAACACGTAACATAACATCTGTTTGCTAAATTATCTAAATATCTAAAGGTATTCGATCATAAAATAAGCCATTTAAAACGATATATATATACATACATTATACATAGAAAAACGCGAGTTTTGCGATCAAAGTGTCG
Organism: Myzus persicae; assembly: GCF_001856785.1. Classification (NCBI taxonomy): domain Eukaryota; kingdom Metazoa; phylum Arthropoda; class Insecta; order Hemiptera; family Aphididae; genus Myzus; species Myzus persicae. Next base: position 16,752 of record NW_019100472.1, read on the forward strand.
GGCCCCGCGGACGGCGGGGACTTCAACCTCTACCGACCGGAAAAACTTGTGAGAAACGCGAAAAAAACTATGTTAAATTGACAATAATCTTGTTAATATTGAGCCAACAAGATTTTATTATCAATTTGATGATTGTTATTTTGTTTCAAACAGTCTTGTTTAACCAACCAATATACATTGTAAATCAGGTATACAGTTTCTTGTTTAACCAACCAATATACATTGTAAATCAGGTATACAGTTTCTTGTTTAACCAACCAATATACATTATTAATTATACAGTTTATATCAGTGGCGTATCCAGGGGTGGCCGAGAGGGCTCAGCCCCCACCCCCCGAAATTTTAGGAAATGTCAAATGCTTTATCTATTATAATTGATTATACAATAATACATAATAATTTTGTAGTTATTAAGGGCTCAGCCCCCCCCCCCACAAAAAAATTCTTGATACGCCGATGGTTTCTATTGTACTATTAACAATTATTAATTTATTATCAGTTATAATATTTTTCTTGTAGTTCCAATAAACACAGTATTGTTTAATTTTTGAATATTTGACATCATACTTAAATCATTCACCAACAGCATTACCAATGAAAAAACTCAATATTTTATAGATTCGAAGAAATATGTAACATATATTTTGTGTGAATAAATAGTTCTGAAGAAAACTTATAATAAAAATAATAGTTATGATCTATTTCCATATATATTGAACTTCAAAAACTTATTGGTATTAGAAAAAGAGTAGCATAATTATTAATTAATGAGTAGTACTATTTATACAAAAAAATAATAAATTTTATCTTAGGTCAAATAATATTTGTCCAAGACATTGACACGGTTTATCAAATTTTGTGTTTAAATTATATAAATATTTTTGAATAAATAACCAAGTAATAGAGGACTCAGTTGGATACTCTAGTTAAACAAATGGATAAATATAAATCATACATCAATTGCATTAATAATTGAGAAAACTTTATACTTTATACAATCAAAAAAAACAATTATTTCTTTTGGATGCATGGATGAACCAACTATTAAAATAAATGGTTGGATAGGGTTTTTTTCATTGCGCCGTAGAGTGATGTATTCCTCAATTTCACAAACCGAATTCTTAAAAATCATGAAGCTATTTTGTGAATCTTTAATAGAGTGTTTCACTTGGTTTATTTTGCCATTATGATCTCTGGTGACTTTTTTAGACGTTGGTACAAAAATGGCATGCAATAAATAAAATAAAACTGCATTAGTTTCATCTGAAAAATACATATAAAAATATATTTCTAATAAATATATTATTTCTGAGCAAAAATGTTAACTTTGACTTATGTCCGGAGTATTCTTTAAACTTTCTAATAATTTGCGACTTGAAGAATCTTTGACTTTCTCATCAAATCCTGGCAGTCTGAATATAATGTCTCGAAGTCAATATTAACCTAAAATTTCGTTTTAAATGTTAAATCATTTAAAAGCAGTTTATACATTTTATAACAAATATGTAAACTATAACAGTGAGCATATTTACACTCAAATTTAAATTTAAATGAATTCAGCAATGAATACAGTTCTAAATTCATACAACCCTACAGATTTTAAATTACATATTAATATATGTATCTTCTTAGGTAATAGGTATATTATTATCTAAGTGATTAACGTGTGTGTGTAAAGTTGGGGTAACAAAGCTAGGGTACCAAAAACTAGTGATAAGAAACCTTGTACGTTGTGTTGCATTTCGTTTAATTTCAGGGGTGTCATACTATTGCACCGAAACTACGGTTTCTTTACGAAGTAGATGTCGCCCTATGTTACACATTAATTTTTGTTAATTGTTTTAAAAGTATATAAATACATTGTATTGGCGTCATCACCACGATAATTATGCCGAACATATTGACAAATAAATAATAGTTTAAAGTTAGGTTATAAATTCAAAACTCCACTATTCCTCTAAAGACTAAAATCAAATGCACGTTGTTGAGTTATGTAATTTGACATAATTTGACTTGAAGTATTTAAAACATCTCATTGTGTGGAAACAGGTATGTAAATCTTTTATTAGTAAAGTTATGGTCTCGATTTCTGGTGGATTTGGTATTAATTTGGAAATGTAATCGTTCCAGTGAATAAGGGCAATCTTTTTAGGTATTTAATAGTTTTAATAAAAATGAATAATGAAGGATACTTCTCCTTGTATTTAGCGATAGTATATTAAAATATGATAATATTCGATTATATTCTGAATGTCGTGGACGTTCGACTTAAAATTTAAATGCTAAAAAACGAATAAAACGATTCTGCACAGATTCAATATTTTGAGTTACCCCTATACTATATTTGAAGACCAAATGAGGGTTGCATATTCTAATTGAGATCTGACTAACGCAAAATAAATACTTTTAAAGGCATTTAAATTATTAAAATTCGTACAAGCTTGTGTAATGAAACCGAGATTGGTTATTTTATCATTGTGTTTATTAAAACATAGTTTAGAATCAAATATGGTTCCTAAGTCAGTAAATGATTTCAAAAGCTCAATAGAAACAGAGGTAGTCGAAATATATCCTCCGTATAATATAATACTATTATTATAATAGCGGTAAACGACGTTTGTAATGAAACAATAGGTAGCGTCCGCGACGCGCGCTGCCATAAATACACCTGTACATATAAATGTATAATGTAATGAATATTATGTTATGTGTATGTAGAATTTGTACTCACCGGTATGAAAAGCGCCCAATACAAAGCGAATAGGAAATCCGAAATAGGCTTTCGTAGATGCGCGTTGTACGGGCGTTTGCCACAAGATGACGTTGGCCGAGACGGTCGCATTTCCCGTCGCTAAAGTTGCCCCCTGCACGGCACCATTACACCGACGTACAAGTATATTCGTTTAATATCCGTTTATCTAATAATAATTCAAATGGCCATACTGTAGTATTGCACGTATTGCGCTCGTCCATCGATACATGTGCGTGGTTTAAACGTAATCCGAAAATTGAAACTTCGTCTTTATATATTTATACACAACACATTCGGAAGTACATTTTTCAAGAGCGGTGTATAGACATGTACACGGACGGCCGTCACACAATTGGGGTGGGGATGAAGGAGAGGGTAGTTGGACTTGGAGAATTAATATTTTGATAGAGCCCGCAAAACAGGTGGAATTGAGACACAATTTGCGTAATCGCATATGACTATAACCTACATAATATATCTGAATTTATCGAACGAGTTAAAATTAAAGCACTACAAATTGCATATCAAAATGAAAATGAAATAACAAAAGTTAATTTTTTTCCCAAAAGTATTGCTAGACCTTAATTATTAAGAAGTTCAAAACATAAGTACCTAGGTCATAAAAATTCAATATAAGATAGATAATCGATAATGATGTATGGTAATTAGGAAAGACTAGGAAGTCCACATGTTTAATTTAGAAAACTCATGAAAATATTTAAGAAAATAAATATGAAAACATATTGTTATTAACATGTAATCATTTATTTTAAACAATAATGTATGTGACAAGGTTACTGCAAGATCTAAAAATTTAAATACTATTTCAAAACTTTTTAAATTACCTCCTGTCGACTAGATAGCATCATGATATTATATTAAAAGACATCAAGGTATAAAATTGTTAATAAACTAACAGTTAATGGGCAAAAATAGTTAAAGTGTAGTTAATTTACCACCAAAGAATGACTTAAATTATGTACAAATAATTATACTAACAGCTTAATAAAATTATTTGATTAAAACTGACTAGGACTTATGAAACCCAAATGAGAATATTCTTCACTAGGAAATGATGATTATGTCCCAGGAGAAGAAGTGAAGTCAACAGTCAATACTATCATGTACTCCTAGACAAAATTTAAAAATATTATTTTACATAATTATTATAAATGAATCTCTATAAAACTCAAATGAATTTACAAGGTGGACCAGGCAATGGAAGAGCCAGTATTTCATTATTACTATAGGCCGCAGTAGAGCATGATTTTTAACAACCTAAATGTATAGTTAGCAATCATAACAAATTTTAAAAATAAATATAAAAATATCCGGATCATCAATAATAGATAGTTGAGTATTTGAGCCACAAGACACTGTTTTAGTTTGATTGGTAAAGATTCTAACCTTGTTACTAGACAACCGCCCTGAAGACGTACTCACATCACAATTGCTTTTTCATCTTTTCCATCTGAATACAAACAAAAATAAAGGGTTATTATTAAAAAGTTAATGCTGTTGAATGTATAAGTTCTTAGTTCTTACATACCTAGAAATAGTGTAGATGTAGGATGTGGCAGAAACTTGTACTCCAAATCGTTAAGAAATATATTTTTTTTAAATGTATTCCATTGTGGGAGTTTGGGATTTTTAAGTCGCCAAAAATCACCCACGTGTCAAGCTGAACACTTTCCACGTGACCTACGAGCCGCACCACGTGTAGGTCCTAAGGCCAAGTCGGTGGAGCCCATAGGTTTTGTACACGCAACGGCAAACTGAATGCCGAGAATTTATAATAAGTTAAAAAATAAAAAAAACAGGAGAGATGTCAGAATAACCTTTTTTGTTTAATGATACCATTGATTATAAATACTATAGATTGCTCACTGGCCGGTTTTTCGTTGGCGTACAATAAAACTCTCGGTAGATGGCGATAAGCACAAACAATAGCATTGATTATAAATACTAGGGTAGGTTAGGTACTAGTATTTATATTTATTTAATATACTTAATTTATACTTACTAGTATTTAATACTAGTATTTATAATCAATGACAATAGTAATAAATTCGTATTTTAATTCCAACCGCCGTAACCATGATTGGTCGCGGTGCGGGTATAGAGACTGCTCAGTTGTACTACTAGAACTCCCTCTGGTGGTGACTTCTCCAAGTTCGTTTATGATACAATTATATGGAAATAAATAATAATAATATGCACAATTGATAATACATAATACTATTATATTATACTAAATGTGTATTTGTCAGTTGGTTACTCAGCAATGAAGCAAACATTATCAATACAGAAGATATAGCTGTTCAATTCAAACCATTTTATAAAATCACATAATATAAATATTCTACAAAACATAAACTTAACTTCAATAGTTATGGAGTTCGGATAATATAATTTAATGAATTCACTTAACACATACACCAAATATACAACGTTTGAATCAATTATAATGTTATTGAGTGCAGCCCTCTTTTTAAACTTCAAGTTTTGATTTATAGTTTAAAATGAATTGGCCTGTAACAAAAGTCCTTACGTTATAATATCTTTATTATTTCAATATACCTGCAAACTGCAATGCCTAACTTTTAAACGGCATTCAATAGTTGTGTACACAATTTGCAATGTTATACTGGATCACTGTGAACACTATATTATATTTTTATTTATTATTGAAAACATTTTATCTTTAACAACTGACTTCTCTTATTAAACATAGTTTCATACTGACTACACTGAGATATATTAATTCCTGGTTTAATAATAGTTACATTGTGATATATATTAAAATGAAATTATTTCCACTCTAAACTCAACTTCACTTATAGGTGATTGAGGAGGAGGGGGAGGGCGTGGAGATCGTCGACGTCCTGATGGAGGAAGAGGATGACATGGAAGTCGTCGAAGTCAAGGTGGTGGACTGGGGGGAGGCCATGGAAGTCGTCGAAGTCCTGGTGAACGACGAGGACGAGGGCGTGGAAGTGGTCGAATTTCGGATGGACGAAGCTCGAGCAGAACTCGAGTTTGCCGACGTGCTCGACGTCGTGCAGCCAGACGTCGACGAAGAGGACCCACGATCGTTACTGAATTACTTGATTGAATACTACTAAACAATAGGGCTTGGATGTTTATGACTGAATATAAATTGTATACCCTAATGTTCAATTTTATTATTGTTCTAACATAATTCCTTATAAGTTTTTGACATAGTACTATTAGTATTAATACATTTTGGGTCATATACATATACTTGCGTATTTTGACATCTCATTTTTTCCAGGAATATGCGTCAGCCGTGGCAGGCAGTACGAGACATAGCCGACGCCGATCCCGTAGGCGTGCGTCCTAGGCCAATTACAATGCATTTCATCGCTGATGCGACCCGAGATCAGCGGCGATACAACCTGCCCACCGCAAATGAAGTTGCGGCCGTGTTCGTGGGTGACGACGGTCGTCCGCCCAGAAACCTCGATCTGGTCGTCTACGACACGAATCCAATCAACCCGCAACACAGGATGCAAAATATACCTGCGGGTTTGTTAATGACTATTTCACACAATTATCTTTTGATTTAACTGTTTATTTACATTCACCACATGAATACACTTTTATTTATTAACACTAGGTGTAACTCTTAAATACTGGCAGTATTGCATTCAATTCGCATGGTTGGGTGTTGTATATCATGCACAACAGTCATTACATTATTAGAACTTTCAGTTTCTCAAATACAGCGCCGGTTAACATAATATCCATCATGTTATTTACTATATATCAATTTTTTACTAAACTGCAAACAACACTCAATTGATTCTTTATGATATCAAAAACTATGTTACATTTGTATCATCGATTGTATTGATAATATAAAGGTAGATTTTTTTTCACTCAAAAATTCTATGTGCATTTATGAATTACCTACATTTACGCACGCACATCTTATGGCAATGCGTTATTTTGTGTGTTTTATGTGTTGTTTATTTACCAACTATTTTATCATTAATCGAACCTACAGTTACATTACTTCAATGCTTAATTCACTGTGTGAATTATTTTAGAAGTTGTCGAATCCACTCGACCTGCAACACAGGACCGACTAACTAGAGTTACTAACTGTTTCACACAACATTCTTTTTGTTATTGAACACATACAACTTCCATTTAATTGGCACTATCAGATGATTCAATTATTCACTAAATTTATACAATATTGTATTAATTAACACTACTAGGATTATGAATTACTTTGTACACCTCATGGGTAATAAACATACACAAATAATATATATATTCACCCTAAACCTTAACCCTTTCACTTGTAAATTCACACCTGGGAGTACTGCATTTTAAAATTCACTTGGTTGTAAATAATTTTTTGAATTCACATTAATAACAAAAGTCATTGAGTTACTACACAGTTTGCTAATTCATGAGTAATTATGACTTATCCATCCAATCGCAATAAACTGTTTTATGTCTGTTGTTTACTAGATATTTTATCATTTTATTGCTTCAAAAAAAATGCTTAATTAACTTTACTTTCATTTTATCATTTGCTTAGGACCATAACAAAGATGTGCAGAGCACAACAAGCATAGCAAAAAGTCAAATGATTAATAATTAAAATGTTACACTGCAGTGCCACACTTACTGTTGTATTTAGTAACATATTTAATGTTCAATCCAATTTGTATCTACATGTTTAATATCATTGTATGTCATCTGACTCAGTACACTGTAGTAATAGTTGAACCCGGGATATGAAGTTATCAACATTAGAGGTTAATAGTTTATACTTTTTGCCTATGGAATATTATACCATCATTGGTAATAAACACACACATTATATAGGAATTATTCACACATCACATAAACACAAAATGTACACTATTCACTCTAAGTGCTACTAATATACAGTTCAATGCTTCGGACCGTCATTATTACTCAAAGATGATTTCATTGACTTAATCATAAATATTTTTAACTCAGAATTTGGGACTTTTACACATGCCTTTCTTAAAATATGTACTCACTACACACGACTCCATGACCCTGACTCTCAGTCAGTCGTTTAATAATTCACTTGAAATGACGTATTTTAGGGTCGTGTCACGCGGATCCGATGTTGTATCCGCTGTTGTTCCCGAGCGGGGAAGCCGGTTGGCATTTCGAGATGAGGCAAGAGGGCAACCGACGTAATCAAGTCCGCAATCGAAACAGTATAAGAGAGTTTGCGTGTTACCGTTTGGCCATTCGTTATCGGGGAAATAATGATGAGAGGCACGAACAGTTCAGTCTAATACATGCTGGTCGATTTTTGTTACAGCAGTATGTGTGCGACCAGTACGTTCGAATCAGCGAGCTCTCCTCGTCGAAGCTTACCAAGGGCTCATGGACCACGTGAACCAACAGCACCACTTAGACGTGGCCGATCCCATGGCGGTCGGCCGGAGGGTCATTCTACCGTCCAAGTTCGTCGGAAGTCCTCGATACATGAAGCAGTGATATCAGGACGCCATGGCCATAGTTCGTAAGTACGGTAAACCCGACCTGTTCATAACGTTTACGTGCAATCCCAGGTGGCCTGAGATCGCGGACAATCTGGCGGCCCACAGCACGGTGAGCGACAGGCCCGAACTGGTGGCCGGGGTGTTCCACATGAAACTGCGGGAGCTTATAGGTGACATAACTGTTAATCGTGTGTTTGGTAATGTCCTTGCTTACGTGTACACCATCGAGTTTCAGAAACGCGGTCTGCCCCACACGCACATACTCATCATCCTGGCGGAGGATAGTAAGTTGCGCACGGCAGAGGACGTCGACGACGTGGTTTGCGCCTACCTGCCGCACCCGGAAACCAACAGGCGCTTACACACGTGCGTCACGTCGCACATGATACACGGGCCTTGTGGAAGGGTCAACCCACAGTGTCCGTGCATGGTGGACCACTGTTGCTCCAAAGACTACCCGAAACCATACGCAGAGGAGACTGTGTATGTTTCGGACAGCGGTTACCCAAAGTACCGCCGACCAGACGACGGTCAAGTGGTCCTCATGAGAAATCACGAGGTCGGCAATGAGTATGTAGTTCCTCACAACCCGTACCTCTTGGAAAAGTACGACGCACACATCAATGTCGAGGTCTGCTCCTCCATAAAGAGCGTCATGTACATCTACAAGTACATCTACAAGGGGCATGATTGTGTGACATCGGAGGTTTTTGACCAGGATGAACTAGCAAAGTGAGACTCAATGGGTATTACAGTTATAGTAGAAATTATTAAAGCAATAGCCCTACACTTGTGTGATCAGTATAAACAAGAGTATAATTATTTCATTTCACACTTTTCATACCAAAACTTCACAAATAAATTAAAAATTTCAATTATACACCCCGTGGCAAAGCGAAACACACTTTATTGATAACCTATTTATATTAAATTGCTGTTATTTCTGTTTCAAATAAAATGCAACGTACGGTTTCTGTGTATTCTCGTAATATATTATCTGGCTGTTTATACCGGCAATATTCATGAGTGAAAAGAATACTGTAAGTGACCACCTACAGCTTACTCTTGCGACAGAGTACTCTTCTTTTTTTTCATCCACAACATCAACACCTGATTTTGTTGAATTATAGTATAAAATCACTTCGGGTTTTTTGCCAACTGTACTTTTTTTTTTTTTTTTTTTTCGTGGTATCGAGAACCGGAATGGGGACTGCTTTCGCATTGCGTCCACTTGCTTTCGCATTGCGTCCACTGATTTCGCATTGCGTCCACTAACTTTCGCATTGCGTCCACTAGCTTTCGCATTGCGTCCACTATTTCGCATTGCGTCCACTTTTTCGCATTGCGTCCACTTTTCGCATTGCGTCCACTTTTTCGCATTGCGTCCACTTTTCGCATTGCGTCCACTTTTGCCAACTGTACTGTCATCAATCAAACCTTTTTCGTGCATTGTAGATATTAGCATAACATTTTTGTTTTTACGTGGAACGTAGGATAATAAAATAATATTTTTCCCATAACCGAATATAGTTGAATTTACCTCTCTTTTCTTTGTATCTAGAAAGCATTTCGGAATTTCTCGTTTATTTTTCCTGATGGTTCCCACAATAGTTAATTTATGATTTTCCAGCAAGTCAATGGCCAGTGGTATTGAGGTATACCAATTGTCCATAGTTATGTTTCGTCCCGTTTTTGATATCGGAGAAATTAACCTTTTTACAATGCTGGAGGGGCTATTATCACATTTGAATGGTCCATCTGGTTGGGTGCCAACGTATACTTCCATATTTGACGTGTAATATGTTTTAGAGTCGACTAATGCTTGTATCTTTATCCCATATTTATTCGGCTTGCTCGGTATATATTGCCTAAAACTACATCGACCTCTAAAACCTTCCAACATCTCATCGATGGTGCAATTTTCACCGACGGAATAACATTCAAGACAACGTTCTACAAATCCGTCAAAAACAGAACGTATTGGTGCTAATTTGTCTGTAGTCTTTCTATAATTTCTTGTTTCAATGTCATCAAATCTGAGTGCCCGTAGTAGAATGTAAAATCGCTGTTCAGACATGGTTGATCGGAAATATTCCGGTCGAAACCCTTCATCACACCATAAATCCTTTAGATTTACATGCCTACTGCGTAGAAATCCTGCCAAGTATAGTAGTCCAAGAAGCGCATCAATTTCTTCTTTATCAGTATCTGGTATAATAGTTGATCGTTGATATTTCGCACGTATTTTTGGTAAATATTTATTTGTACATATTACCATTTCATTGATCACAGAGTCAGGGAAAAATAGTTTCCAGCAATCTAAAATAGTTGTAGCATTCTTAGCGATGGCATTGACACCAGGGCGCTGAGTTACAATGTTATGAGCACGTTGTTTAGTATTATTGGGAAGAAAGTTTTTATACCATTTTGTTTTTTCATCTTTACTCAAGTAGAACTCATGTTCAGAAGCATTATCGGTATCGCCAAAATCATCATCATTTTCACTTTCATTTTCACTATTATTATTACGCAAGTCAAACGCATTACCTGGTACGAAATTGGGATCAGCGTCAGAATCATCACTATCCTCTAATTCTAGGTCTTCGTCAAATTCATCCAACCAAGCACATACTTTGTGATCACTCTTACGAGACATTTTTTACATAAATCTTTTGTAAACACGTAAATAATATAATAACGTAATTATATATTTTACGCGAAAAATAACGTTCAACAGTACGATGACGATACACCGGCGGTACTGACAAATAATAATACAAATATTATGTAATATGGAAAATAATAAGATAATAAACTGAAAATAAAAATAGTATAATTATAAAATACCATGGTGGCGCCATAAGTGACGTGCGAGCACAACGCTAACATATACGGTATTGTCAACATTGAACTTCGATAACGTTGTTAGTTTATTTATAACTCTTAATATTTTTCCGTATTCGTTTTTGTATACAACTCGAAGAAGCATATATAGAATGTTGTCAAAATCGAATGATATATAAAACAGTGGTTCTAAAAATGGCAATTGTGTGAGCGAAATGCTCATAGCGTCACCAACGACGGGTTAATAGTTATGAAAAGTAACTAGGTATGCTAGTTAAACAAAATATATAAATACGAAATAAAAATAATTAACTTTATAAAATGTAACATTATACCTAGGCAATGTTAGTTTAACAAAATTTAAATAATACGAAATAAAACAATTTTTACTGTATAAAAATTAGAAAAAAGTAACTAGGTAATGACTTATGCTAGTTAATAAAAAATAACATTAACAATAAAATAAACATTTTGTTTATAATGTGATGTTAATATTAGAAACATTATTTACGTTTATACTATATTATTAACTTTTTTAGTTTTTTGAGTATTGCTCATCATTCATCTTCAACAACTAGATTATTGTAGAACCACAAATTTTCATTTGGGACATATTTTGCTGCAAGGTCTTGGACATCCCGAAATTTAGCCTCTTTTATTTTTAAAACTTCTGGGTGTAATACAGGCAAATTTTCTTCGGGGAACTTCAATATTGCAGATTTTTTTTGTAATTGAAACTTTTCGAATCCTACTGAATTTCCGTATATACTTCAAAATAAACCCTCTTTTTTATATTCCATACACCTATAGGCCATAATAGAAAACTTTTGGTCTTCCACACTTTTTACAATTTTTTTAAACAATGGTGTAATCCGAAAAATTAAAAATCATATCTCGGGATACGTCTATGACATTGAATTTTTTCGATGTTTTTTTAACAATCTCTCTGTAGGATTCTGGCAAGTATATTCGTTCATATTTCTTCTTTACCTTCTCTATTAATCCGAAATATCGATCACACGGTAAAAAGCTATGACCCGGCTCTGGATACCGGTGAGTGATACTTTCTAAGTTGAAACACTGAGATTGAATAACTGTATACAAATATTGGAATAAAGCATTGTTTTTATTCTGTGAGCTACAGTTGTCCGTAAATATATATAAGTGTTTTACACCTGGGGTGAGTAAAGTTTTAAGAAAATGGTCAATGAAACTTATAACATCATTTTGGCCTTTTTTACCTGTCGATTCGTCATACATATAATGGTAAGATTTACCAGTCTTTCCGGAATAAACACAAAAATTGTAGACCCAAATTTAACGTTTATAAAATACGTCTCCACAAGGAATATGTGGCAGTGGCATATTTTGTTGAAAATCAAAACTTAATAATTCAACTTCTTTATCTGATTTGGATTTTTGAACAAATGATTTTAAGTCAGTATAAAATACTTCTGCTTTTCTAATATGCACCTCTTTTTCTACTTCAAACTGACGTTTTATTTCGAAATTTGTTTCGTGGTCAATTAAATGTTTTAAGCGGTCACAAGTTTGACACGTATCAGTTTTTGGTGTTCCGAAAGTTAAATTGAAATTATTTTTGAAGTATTCGCTAAAATAATCATATTTGACGATAGGTTTTATATTTGTTTCACCTCTTTGGATCATTTCAAATATAAGCTGTTGTAATAATGTAACTAATGTAATATTGTAACATGAATAAACTTAATATAAATAAAGTATTAACATAACACGTGTAGTATAATGTTTTTATTATTAAGCTTATATCATTAACTTTAAAACACAATTCGATATTTATGTCTGTATGAATAACTTCTAATAACAGTCTAAATATCGGTAATGTACCAATACAGAATTGAGATTGTATTTATTTTTTGGTATATATTCATGTTATGCTATTATATAACTTTTTACTGCTCGGTTAACAATATGATATAATCTTTTTGTATGTATTTTATTAGTATTGAACCGCATGTATATTATTATCAGTGGCGGTTTTGGGGGTGAGGCAAGTTAGGCGCCGCCTAACCTACAATTTTAAGTAAAAAAATACGCAAAAAGTATCATTTTTGGCCCAACGATAGCATATATTTCGATATTAATTTTTAACGTTTTTATGATTTTATTTGAGAAAAAATTCTTCTTTGCCATGTTTATTGTTTAATAATAAGAATTATCATATTTTATTATATCGTAAATGGTAAATCATATTATCATTTAGTGTTTATTACCAAAAAATAGTGATAAACCGATAAGAAATGAATGAAATAATTATTACGTAAACAAACGCTGGTGTTTCAACCGGCGGCAATGTTCCGATGACGTCCCAGCTGAGGCTCCGTTCATTTCGCCTCGGAGTATGGTACTATTGTGTACATGAATTATTACACACACAAGCGTATGTACGCGAATGCACGCGACCTTTAAATAAGTAGAGTTGCGCATGCGCAATGAACATCGGAGGCTCGACTAACATTGCCTTATGTACTAAAAATAGACGCGGTATACAGTAATATTATGGTCAGCCGGCATTTCAACGTAAAAACACATTATCAGTAAAGTTGTTATTGTTACAGTCGAGAGTCGAGACACGGGACATTCCCAATTAAACCGTTGTCCGTTGTAATATCTGTTGATAATAATTTTATATTTATCATTAGTCATTTGACATTTCTGTATTCAAACTTCAAATTGTCGCTACTCGCTTGGGTCTTACGTTGGTTCGTTAAAATTATTTACGAGTGCTGCAGTTTTTTTTGTTAAACATTACTTTGATTACTGTTGGAGTTATGTATCCAGTGACAGACGTGGTAGTCATGTTGTTGGAGACGCCGTTTCGACGTTGGAATTCTGATACTAAAAATGATCTACTAAAAGTTGGTAAGCCTATTCCGATTTTGTCAGCCTTGGCTCCTGACAAGAAACTAAGTAAGGTATTCTGTAGGTCATTTAATCCAAATTTATATCAAAAACACTCTTGGTTATGTGGAAGTCATTATATACAAAAATTATTTTGTTGGCCATGTTTGTTGTTGGGTAAAATGAAGTCTGTGTGGAATACTACTGGGTATTATGATTTAAAAAATTTATCTAGGGGTATACAAATACATCAATCATCAAAAGAACATATTCATAATCATTTAGGATTAAAAAACCTAGAAAAAAATTGTTTTACTATACTAGATGTTGTTAATGAACATGGTAATTTGTTTAAAAAAAATTATAATGAAAATGTGAGATTGAATCGTTTATTTATGAAGTACTTAATCGATTTGGTTTTATTTTTGGGAAAACAAGAGTTGGCATTTAGAGGTCATGATGAAAGCAGTGATTCATTAAATAAAGGGAATTTTAGAGAGTTATTTGATATGCATATTATTTGGTGCTCTCAAGAAATACAAAATCATTATAATAGTATAAAAAACATATTCTCAGGTATGTCCAAGTCCATACAAAATGATTTAATTTCATGCATTTCTGAATTTTTAATAAACCAAATAAAAAATGAAATCAGGCAATGTAAATTTTATTCTATTCAAATTGACGATACTACAGATATCAGTCAAAAAACACAATGTTCAATAATAATTAGATATGTTACAGATAAATCTGAATTGGTTGAGCGTTTCTTGGGTTTTCATAATGTTAGTGAAGACCGCACGGCTGAAGGTTTATTTAATTTGGTTAATTCTGTTTTACATGAGTTTGATATAAAAAATAAATTAGTTGGACAATGTTATGATGGGGCATGTGTAATGTCTGGGCATTTAACAGGTTTACAGGCTAGAGTTAAGGAAGTTGCACCTAATGCTTTATTTACACACTGCCTAGCTCACAGATTAAATTTGGTACTGCAACATGGTTGTAGTATAAATGCTAAATGTCGTATATTTTTTGCTAACCTCACTGGTATTGCTGCTTATTTTCACAATTCCACTTCGCGTACTAATTTTGTAGATACTATTGTGGGGAAAAGAATTCCTCAATTTGTTCAAACAAGATGGTCCTCACGGTCAAAAATTTTACACACAATAGTTAATGAGTGGCCTGGGTTTATAAATGTTTTTGACTGTATTAGCAAAGATCCAAAATCGTCACCTGAATCTATTTGTGGTGCTATTGGTCATTTAAAAAATTTAAAAACTTTTGAATTTGCTTTCTTATCACTGATATTTAGTGATATATTCATATATACTGACAATTTATTTAACATACTCCAAAATAAATCATTTGATGTAGAATTTTGCTTGAGAAAAATAAATATAACATATGATCTTATAAATAAAAAAAGAAATGAACCTGAATTTTCAAAATTATTTAATCAAGCGGTTACTCTTACAAAACCTCCAAAAGCTACAAGAAATGAATCTAATAATCAATCAAGTTTTAAAATATTGTTTTATGAAATAATTGATAATATTCTAATGCAATTAAATACCAGATTTCAAGATACAAATAAATTACTTTTTTTACAGTTAGCTGATGTAACTAAATTTAAAGAATATTCAAATAGATTTCCTGTAAATGCTTTAAATAATTTGAAATCAACTTATTCTAATATATTTTATAATATTAATACATTAAAAGTTGAATTGGAGGTTTTGTATAGTGATGTAAAATATCAAAATTTATTACACATCTATGACATGGTTAAAATTATTGAACAAGATGCATTGAAAGACATTTTACCTGAATCTTATAAATTATTTATTCTTATTTTAACCATACCATCAACTAGTGTATCAAATGAAAGAAGTTTCTCTTGCCTCAAAAGAATTAAAACCTGTTCTCGAAATAGTATTTCACAAGTTCGTTTAAGTTCTCTTTCAATACTATCAATTGAAAAGTCCTTGATTCACCAACTTAAAAAAACTGAATCATTTTACGATGATATTATAAACATGTATTCTAGTCAAAAAGATAGGAGTATAAATTTAACATATAAAACATAATAGGTAGTTTAACTTAGTTAATTAATAGTTTTAGAACTAGACATAACATAACATAACTTAAAAGTCCTTTTCAGGACTAGGCATACCCACTCATAAAGTCCTTTTCAGGACTAGGCATACCTACTCNGGGGTTGATACTTAGGTTGCCTCACCAAAAAAATACTACCAGAACCGCCACTGATTATTATTAAAATACAATGTTTGTAGTACTATTTATTGTATGTGTAATATCATGTTTTTTATTATTAAGCTTATATCATTAACTTTTAAACAGTTTGTTATGTAATATTGTATATTATGTTGATAGCTAATATTATTGTATTTATGTTATCATATCTCTGTCAATTTATATTCATTCTCTAACGTTTAAATGTAAGAATGTTATGACCTCTTACTTTTTTGTTTTTGTATTGCACAATGCATAATATGATTTTATTATAATAACTTTTATCAAACACAATTTAATGTTAAATAGTTAATGTAACTGTATTGGTAACATTTTATTTGTACTTATTATTACTCATCATCAATGTGAGTTAATGTTTGTTTCTGTATACTTTGTAAAGCTGAGTAAAAAATAAATAATATTGCATGACTTATCATTTTATATATTTTGCCTACCTATTATTATTATATACATAATATAATACAGTTACCATTATAATCTAAAAAAATTATTATTATTATATTTCTATATAACCTATATACTATGATGAAATGTAACATTTTATAAGCTTCATCACTGTGGATCACTGTTAATTCATCATCAACATATCTAACTATAACATGAACTACATTGAGTCGCAATATGTTCTGTATGTACCACTTCTGATATATATTTGTATATTATATTCTACACACTATGTCTAAATTTTATTTAATAATATGTTTATGTTAATTTGTTTAAACTTACTGACTTTTAGTTACAATCTTGAAAATAATAAAAACAATATTGTAAGTGCACTCATGACTTATTTTTTTGTACGCATACAGTATGTCATACAATATTTTGTTTGTATTTCACTGCCTATTATTATTGTACGATCTAAAACTGACATAAACTATTTTAGAAAACATATTATGGATACATAATAAGTAAACCATGACTGTTAGCGTGTTAAGGTATCAAAAAAAAAAACACATATTTGAAAAAAAAAATTTTTATTCATCTGAAAAACATTAAATAAATTAGATATACTGTTATAATGATATTAAAAAAAATTATCTAATTGACAACTTACAATGGTCCCTCCATAACCCGTATCGGGGGTGGGGAGGACTCTCTTCCATGTCCTACAATTCATGTAGGATTAGGATGTTATTAGGATCATTATTATTATTTTTAATGTGCGTTACTCACATCGTCCGTGGCCGGCGGTGGCGGCGGTGTTCTAGCCGGGTGCCGCGACGGCCGAATGGCCAGCGGCGACCGATCCCGCTGCACCCGACGGCGCGGCGACCGATCCCGCTGATTCAGCCGTCTAACTGTATTGGGGGCTATTAACGTAACAAAAATAAATAATATATTTATTTAGTATAAATATATTGCGTAAACATTCACCGCGGCAATCCCCGACCAGGTGCCCCTGGCTCTGGCACCGGTAGCATCCTGAAACACGATGTAGGCAATAGTTATAATTTTATTGGTAAACATTTAAATGTTCCTATCTACTTACGTTTCTTTAATTTTTTCCTATTGTCCGAAGACGGTTTCGCGGTGGTGGCGGGAAGGGTGTCCAAGGTTGGGTGTAACGGCGCTGCGTAATTGTGGTAAATGTAGGTATTCACCGTTACACCCGTACCCTCGGACACACAGGTCATCAATTTTTCGAGGCCAAAATGTAAAAAAGACGAAAACTTTAAGAGGATGTCAGCGCAATATTTGTTTTCTTTGTCCGTTTAATGCAACTAAATATGATTTGAGTAATGTGTGAAATAAGAATAAAAAGTTGGACAGCTCAATGGATACTACGAGGTGTCACGAGGTAGTTTTTAAATTTGGTTAACAGAGACATCATTTTTTTAGCATATTCATTCGTTTTAAAGATTAATATTTGTGCGCACAGAAAACTTATTCATAAAATAGGTGTTATTTAAAAGCAACAAATTAAAATAGTAAAAAATCAGAATAATAATGTATTGTATATACTCACAATGTTTGGTCCATGACGGTGCCGTGTGTCGTAGGGACGTAGCGTGTCCGCGGATGTCGGAAGTCTAAGAACGTTGCGTCGATGTAGTTAATTTGTTTATTGTTTGAAGACGGTTTACGATGACAATAACAAGAATTACAACGCATGTAACCTATGCGGGTGATGAAATTGACAAAAAGGACAGTGTAGCTGATTAATTAATTAATTGTATTGACGTAATATATGTAACAATATTTTATTCGAAATCAAACACGGTATTACACCTTACACTTATGACTTTCGTTTTTTTTTTTCATTTTTACTAGGCGTTCATATGGTCACATGTTATGGGGCCCACCAGGTCCAATTTTGATCAAAGACTCACTGACTTAATACACATTCAAACACGGTTTTCAAACATTCCTGCCTTCGGTAGAAAACCGCCTAAGTACTCGGCCTTATCATAAACCCTTAACCGTATTACCACAGAATTGTTCAGTTATTCTGTGGTATTACCAACTCCGCAGTAGTTAACCATTCGACATAAAAGACGCGAAGTACAGAATGCTAACCACATACACTCCGAAATCGATATTCACTTGACGTTACTGACTTGCTAGACACTCAAATACGGCTCTCATATGTACGCTTTGGGTTTCGACATTCGTAAAAGCACAAGACTGAACAGTATCGACTATCGTTCCCGTTCAATCGTAGATTTCTAGATTTTCAAACTTCCCGCCTTCCAAACGACACCTCCAAAGTGCCTTATCAAAAAATTCTTATCAGCACTAGGAGTTCCGCCTACGGACGCGACTTTCATAGTTTCAACTGCTCAGTCTGCATATTTTGACGATTTTAAATGCATTAAGTCCTGAACCCTAAATGTATGTCCTTTAATAGGCTTTTGCAAATACAATTCTCACTTATAGTTGCCCACCACTGTTTCCGCATACCTGACATGCTGCCCCGCATCGTCAGCTGTCCGACATAGTCGGATTGCCTACCTAGATGACTAAGTTGAAAGTGAATCGATTTCCACTGGACGTGACTGACTTACTAGACATTGAAATAAATCTTTCAGATTTACGATGTTTGACATTCATAAAAGCACAAGACTGGACCGTCTAAACTATCAAGTCTGTTCAATCACCGATTACCAAGTACGTGAGAGATGTCCAGATATCGGTATTCACCATCAGCGAATAGCACAGAGGCCTTCATTACTGACGGAGCGAGTTACACCGAGAGACCAATGCAGGCCCGTATTGTCGGCTATGCGACGCAGTCTGATTGCTTACCTTACTTAGATGTCTGAATTCTATTTTAATCGATTTTCACCTTGACGCGACCGACTTGCTAGAAACACAAATACGGTGCTCCGACTCAAGCTTTTGGTTTCACATTTCAAAAACAAGACTGGATGTATCGAGCCAGCTTAACCGCTAATTTCCAGAGCCTCCAACTCGACATTCAAACTTCCCGCCTTCGAAACGACACCTCCAGTTCGCCTTATCACAAATCCTTATCACCTTCTCTGACATTTTCTCGCCCACCTACAAACACGATTTTAATAGTTTCAACTACTTAGTCTCCGCAATCGGTACCCACTTTCAGCTAACAGGGGGGGGGGTCTGGGGGGTCTCCCCCAGCGACGCTCGAAGATCTAGTAAACCATAAACCATTAAGAGTTTGGTGTTAGTTCATTTTATACACACATTTTTAATTATTAACCAGTGAGAAACAATAAAATACATCAGTTACACATAAATCAAATAGAATACAGTATAATAAAATATCTTTTTCATTAAAATTGCATGTAAGTACCTATTTATAATTCAAATCTCAAATCATTAAATAATTACAAAGAGTACTTTTATAAATACCAATCAACTATTTATTTGTAAAAATTATTAATTTGTCTGGATTTTGTAATTCTCGTTTTTTCTTGAATCGTCATTAATCAATTTGCACTGCTTGTATATTTTTGTTTTAAATAAAAGTTCAAGAAGGTAATTGAAATGAGTTTGACATGAATGGTTCAGACAGTTTAACTTGTTTTTAATTTTATGTGATGCTCTAGTTATTAATTTCTTTAAAATTTCTTTTTCCGTTTTAATTTGAGGGAACATTTCCGTAAATACATCTAAACATATTTTTGTAACTTGAATTAACAGTTTTGATGGTAGTTTTAATCCTTTTGAATGGCTAATGTAGTCGCATTCCTTGTTTAGTATAAGTAGTTGGTGATCGTCTTCTAAATCATCGGGTGTCACTAACTTCAAACGGCAGTCTTCACATTTATAATTATCTATGCATTGTTTTGCTAAATAACCTGCAAAGTATGTAATGGAACATTACCTCAAGTTTGAAGTATAAAGTTACTAGGTTTGGTTAAATTTGAATTAAATAGGAATGGATTATCCACTTTTTTAATAAATTAATATCGGAAGGAAAGGTGTGAAATCGGATTTTGGTATTTTTTTGCATTTTATTACAATTAAAATACGAGCATTTTCTTCTCGATATTATGGTGTAATAGAAGAAACTTAGAAATGTAACAGAATATGTTCACGATCACGATACAACCGACTGTCAAATGTATCAATTGGAAAATAATAATTATTCACCATTATCGCATGTGTGTCAGTGTGTGCGAAACGTCGGGCCATTGTATTTTATCGAAACCAAAAGATTATTTATAATCAATGTTTATTATTAGTATTTCGCCGACAGCCAGACGCTAGCGACTCCAACGTTACTGTCCACAAGTCAATCAAATAGTATACAAAATACAAATTTAAGTTTATAAATAATTAATAAAATAAATACATCTACAACTTAATTAGTTTACAGTGTTGCTACATGGTTTAAATATAAAAGTATACAAATAAAAGAAATAAATATAATAATTAAGACATTTTATTTGTTAGACAAAATTCTTAATTTTGCGGGTATTTTGTTTGGTTCTGAGTCAATCGACCGACAACCATTCGACCGACAACCAAAATACCGACAAGACAATCAACCGAAAAGGTCAATCGACCGACAACCAAAATAGTAATTAAATATTATAAGTACCTACATAGTAATTTAATTTCACTTATATTAAAAAAAATTTTATAAATATTGTATAGTAATAATATTTAATAATAATAAAAATCTTCTTTAACTATAATTTAATCGGGAACTTATATCATATATATATTGCTTGAAAATTGGCACATGTCTCTTTTATATAAAATAAATAAGACAACAAATAAAGCAGGTTAAACCAAAATTATAAAATATAAAATTATAAAATGAGGCATGGCATCGGCGTTGGAATGAATTGATAGGGAGGGCTCATATTGGTCTGTTTACGCTGATTAAAGAACTTCAGAAAGAACAAAGTAAGGTTGATGCAGATATCGAAGCTATTCTTCAAGGAGCTCCAAAGCCACGCCCAACAAATCTTCAGCAAAAACATGAACAGCGCTTGAAGACTGCTTTTAACAATCGTGATGGTAAGACACGTTGGAGTATCTTCGAGATATTGCTCACAACCTAACCATGTAATATACACTCTAGAGTCACATACATTTGTATATTATTTTTTAGTCTTTCCAGTATTTTTTTTTATTATATAACGAATTATTTTTTTAATTATTTAATTATTATACTTAACTAGCAAATTATTATTTATTATAAAAAAAATATTATCAATATTATTATTATTATATAATATCATAAAAAATGTATTATTAAAATATTTTTAAAATAAGAATATAAATTAAAGATAAAATTGTCTTGTCGGTATTTTGGTTGTCAGTCGATTGACCCTGTCGGTTGATTGTCTTGTCGGTATTTTGGTTGTCGGTCAATTGTCCATCTCCCATTTTGTTTACAAGTTTGTTAGAACTGTCTTCTTTCAACTATTTACATTCTTTATAAATTCTACTTATACATAAGAGCTGTATAATAAATTCATAGTAACCTTTACATGTTAAGACATCAAAATTTGTAATTTGTTTATTTAATTTGAGTACAGCAACTTTTAACATTTGTTTAAGTATTTATTGAGTATCTTTTGAGTTTACCGACGAGCATGAAGTTTTATAGAAAAATTGTAGAACATAGTTCTTATTGACTTTATTATTAATTTTTTTGTTTTTCAACGATTCAATGGCGGCCCATTTTTTTTTTTTTTAGAATTCGGCGCATATTTTCAAGTTTTTTCTTAAGGATCTCGTGTGTATTAACTTTTTGGTGTGCACTAATTGTTGGGGCTTTTTGAGGGCTCGGCATATTTAATAAAGATGCTATGTAGTTTCTGGTTGTTGGTGTTATTGATAACGAAATTGTTTTATTTATTTAGATTATTAATTAATAACTATCATACTTAGTAATCATTACACTAATTAATTAATTATATTTATTTAAGGCGCAAGCAGTGGATATTTTAGGTTTTTATTAGTAGGTAGTATACTAAAGTAATACAGTAAAATTATGTGCTGGATCGATAACGAACGCTCTACCGTGCCAGCTATACTGTATTACCGTAATGATAGAGAATAGAGATAGTGTAAAATTAATATAAAGTATACACGGGCAGCCAATTATCGAATGATACGTCACTCCTGAAATCGCAGTGCCACCGGCGACGAGACGTGACTATTAGCGATCACAACGTTACTGTTAACAAGTAACCACGCGCCCGCAGCGCAGCCTAACGATACCGTGCAAATGGCACGCCAACGAAAAACCGGCCAGTGAGCAATCTACAGTATTCATAATCAATAATGATACGTAAGAGATGATATTATATAGCTTGGCACCGAGCTGGTACACAAGATACGACAAAGAACATTTTTTAAATTGAATACAGGACAAGGACAGTGCAAAACTATACGTTACATTATGGGTCGCCACATGGCGAATCTTTTGCTGATAACAATATAAAAAAATTGTGGTCATACATTTGTGGAAACGGGGGGGGGGGGTCAAAGGGAGAATATACATTACAAACTGACAACGATGCTGAAGATGGTGTGTGTTCGATGTTCCAACGAATTCGAACGGCACAGAAAAAATATTGTCCGGACGTTTGGTAGGTTAGGGTAGGCCCGTTGGACGTCTTTAGCCTATAATGATTGGTGGTACACCGGGTTGAGCATGAAGGTGCACGATGAGAACGTTGGTGAAAATACACAAGCACGGTGGAGCACGATGCTATACAGAACGTTGGTGAAAATACACACGCACGGTGGAGCATGATTCAATATCATACTGGAAATAATTCTATATTAACTACAGTACCATATTTTAACACTGTTACGGATTTTTCATTGGATTATCAACATTTAGTCTGCCTTGGTGTGGTTAGAAAACTTATGTATTTATGGATTAAAGGCCAAGTGCCTATACGTTATCCATCTTGGAAAATAAACCAAATATCTAAAATACTGATAGGTCTGAGAGTAAGTATACCTTGCAAAATCAGTAGAAAACCAAGAAGTTTGGCTCATATAAAAAACTGGAAAGCTACTGAATTTCGTACATTTTTATTGTATTTGGGTTCTTCTGCTATCAAGTCTGTTGCATTGAAGGAATACTGGAAACACTTTTTTGATTTAAGTTTAGCAATGACAATATTATTGAGTCCTGACTATGCCCAATATATCAATATTGCTAAGAAACTATTGGATAATTTTGTTAAAACCTTCGAAATTTTGTAAGGTAGGCACTTTATATCGTACAACATCCATGGATTAACGCATATATGTGATGACTATATTAAATTTGGTCCATTGAACAATTGTTCTACATTTCCATTTGAGAATTACATGAGTACTCTAAAGAACATGATACTGAAGCAAGACAAGCCACTTATACAAATTGTTAAAAGAAGTAACGAAATAAGCTTATTGAAATTAGATTCTCAAAAAGAAATACCCGCGTATAATTTTTCTGGATTCCATAAACGTGGACCATTGATACAAAATATACAAGGATCCCAGTATACTACCTTAAAAATGAAAACGTTTACTATTAAATTAAATACAGAAGCTGATAGTTCTCTTTTAACATGTAACGGTGACGTAATTAAAGTCTTCAATATAGTTAAAGATAAAAATGATGCAATATTTTTAATTTATAAACAATTTCAAAACAAAGATATTTTATTTGATAAACCGATTAAATCTTCAGAATTAGATATTTATAATGTTAATTCATTAAGTCCTGAGCTCTACTGCTATCCTATAAATGAGATTAAAAAAAAAATGATTCTAATTCATTCTGACAGTAATGTGTTAATAGCTTTACCATTAATTCATAGTTCTTGTAATGCATATAGTTAATAGTTATTAGTATTTTATATTTAATGTTCGTTTTTAGTAATCAAGTATTAAGATTGTTAGTTATATTATAATTAGTTGGTTTTAATGTTAATTTAAGTTATAGTACGTATATTCATTTATTAATACCTATTTAAACAATATATTTAATAAATTTAAAATTATTTAAAGTGTGGCAGTTTAATTATTTTAATATTTACTATATTTCAGTAAAATATGTGGTCAGTTGTAAATTTTTCTGATGATAATGGAGTTGCAGTTGTGCCATCATTTTGGGTCAAAGAAAATAAATCTGCTTGGCCAAAAAAAAACGCAAATCACTTTATAAAACAAAGATTAGTACCAAATAAGTATGATTTTGAGTATTTATCAATTTAAAAAAAATGTGCAAGGACTTGGGTAATATTATAATATACAATAATACTAAAGAATACATATTATTGCTATTGTCTATTATGTTAATAAAATATTTTTATATTTTTCAGATGATTATTTTCAGGCTAAGGTCCGAGCAAAAAGGTCTGAAAATACTTCGAACGTTTCATCTTCACCATATGAAACAGATGATGAAATCAGAACTAGGCAAAAGAAGGCAACAAAAAAAGAATATAATAAAATGGCAAAAATTCAAAAAAATAAAGCAATTAAAAAACCAGCATGGAGTCCAGATTCCATCGAAAGTCTAGGTAATTGTGAAAAATAAAAATATTATATATACGTACCCATTAGAATAGTAGATACTTATTAAAATTACTGTTTGATTCTTAGGGTCTTGTGGGGAAATTGAAGAGAATACTAATTGTGACGATGAGTTTAATAATCCAGATCACATACATATCGGTACGAAAATTATAATCAGTACACTGCATGTATTATTTATTTTAGTTTGTTTATAGGCCCACTTGGTAGGAACGTAGGACACAACAGTGAAATAAGCTGTCTTTATTTCTTGCACATAGTTGTATAATATATAGACTGTATAGTAAACCTGATCACTTCATTTCACTTATTGTGACAGGTCAATGTTAAAGTACCTAGTACAACTTAATGTTTAATATACAGCAACAGCGTAGTTTAGATTTTAAATTGTAGATTTTTTGAATTAGTAAAAAATCATATACACCACATACCTACTTGGTTAAATTTTAAACATCTTATTATTATTTTTACAAAATCAACATTCTAGACATTCTATTACTTTATTTTTTATTTTTAATCAGTATACTATTTATTTTTAATTATTGTTCTTTATAGATACTCCGCCTTCTAGGAATAAAATTATTATTGATAAAGTATTATCGAGTAACCAATCAGTTAAAAGACAATTAGATTTTTTTAATGAGCTATCTTTGAGCCCGGAGTTGATACCAGCTGCCAAAGTACTTAGTATGTATATAATAATACTATTATAAAGATGATTTTTAAAAATTAAAAAACTTCTAGTAATTATGTCAATTATCTTTTTTTCAGTTGCACAAGATGATGCACAAGACATTATTTATACATCCTCATCGCCCTTTAAAGTCTCCAGGACCAGTGCTACGGTTGATAACTCAAAAATAGGTGTGTATAGTATGAAATTCACCCCCCCCCCCAATTGAAAACTGAAATTATACCACTAACTATTATCTTAAAACTAAATGCATAATATTTTAAATCATTAAATTTGTTAACAGACATACTGAATAAGAAAAATAGAACCACATTAAACACGTGGTATGAAATTAAGACTTTGACCGAAAGAATAGAAAATATTGAAAAATGTATGACAAATAAGACAAATATATTTGAACTTCAAGATACAACATTGCAAGGCATTGGTCATGTATTACAACACATACTTTGTAATTTACCGTTGAAAACAGAAGAGGATCTTTCAAAATTTGAAGAAAAATTAATTGATATCCAGATAAAAAAGAAAATGGTAAGAGCTATTTATTATAATAATAATGAGTAATAACTAACATGTAGGTAGGGCTTGTATTTAAAGAGGTCTCTAAATCTTTTGACTTAAGTAACTTACTGGGTTTTTTGTATGGGTTGTCTTTATAATTTTTTGGGGAGTTATTAAATTTTTTGAATACGGATGTATCTACTTATAAATAATTGAATTTTATCCAGGTAAAAAATAATAATAACAATTTGAAAGTCAACTAAACGAACAAATTAAAATATGATTACAGGTAGAAGAACTGTCACGGTTAGCTCGCAACAACATAGGAAGTACAGTTAGAACAATGTTGAGATATCTTTTCACTGATGAATTACTAAAGGAATTTAGTTACAAAGGACAAAAAAAGAAAAAGGAGTTCTCAGTCTTGGCCTCATGTTCCTTAATATTCGGTAAGAAAGATGATAACATACTATTCTTTTATATTCAATTTATTCTCAAAGTTTATTTTACATATTTATCCTGTGATACCAATATACCTATGTATAAATTAAACAAATATATTTTATCAGTTTATAGTTTATTATATTTGAATGTTTCAGATTCAATAAATAAAATAGGGAAGTTTAAACATTGCAATTCAATTGATATTGAAACACCTATGAAAATATTTCTTGCTGGCGCCAAATTCCGTCTATATCAACCTTAATGTATTATATATATATAATTAATTGTATAATTAATTATACAATTATTAATAAAAATAAAATATTTCATTTGCTTCATCAACTTATTTGTAAAAAATTTTTAGTAATATAATAATATATTATATAATATTTTTATTTATCAATTAGAATGGTGTGAGCCAACCTAATAGTTGAAAAAAAGTATATTTTATTAAATGTATGCATTATAAATTATGCCAATAGATATTTTAATATTATATTATAGTAAGCAAATAATTGGAAGATTGTGCTAAAAAGTAATAAGTAGAAGACTAATTGGATTATGCTTGAAGGTATTAAAATGATTTGTCGTACTTGACAAATAATAAAAAAAAAAAGATGCTGTACATCTATTTATTTATATATTAATAAAAATGATGATTGCAAATTGGAAGATACAATGTAGGTAGTCGTTATGTAGAATATAGATAATATATATTATATTATGTAACTAGATATAAATACATACCTGCTATGTATAAAATATTATTTATATACCTGTAAGTAATAATTATAATGTGAGTTTTGTTATAAATTAATTAGTCTAGGTAAACATATTATATTTATAAATTTATAACAGCATTAAAATATCCTCCACCTTTAAACTTGCTTACAAAACCTGAGTTTATAGTTGGTCCGTTAACATTCAGAGAATAACTGATCACACCTTTAATTGTACTAGCTCTACCTACATTTTTAATTTCATCTAATACTTGACCGTGTTTTTTAATTACAACTATTTCAAAAAGAAATGGAACAAAATTATCAATTAGTTTTAGGTTTGATTCCTTGGGATAATCTTTTCCATTTTTTTGCAAAACTCTACCGGTTATAAAAAACTTTATATTTTTATAACTCAGAAATTCATCTCTACTATTTATTATAAAAATTATATTTTTATTAGGTGTATTAAGTTGTAAATTACTCTCAGGTAAAAAAGTTTTATATTGAAATCTTTCAATATTTTCATCATATTTTTTAAAAATATTATGCATTGTTTATAATAGTAAAAATAAAAATAAATATTTTATAAAATTAATTATATTAAAATAAAACCATTTATAACAGATAAATATAAAACAAAATCTTTATTTCCTTTACCTGCACGAATTTTAGTTGTAGGTGATTCAGGTTCGGGAAAATCAACAGTGTTGAAGAGTATGATTGAAAATCATTGTACTAATTATTATGAAAATTTATTTATTTACACAAAAAGTATCAACCAACCAATTTATAATGAACTAATAGAAATATTTGAAGGTATACCTGAAATCGAAACTTATTTCTCTGATACAGATATGATATCTGTAGATGAATGTAAACATAATAGTTTGGTTGTTATTGATGATTGGCCTTTTAATGAACAAAAAATGATAACTGAATATTTTGCAAGATCAAGACGAAAAGATATTTCAGTTATTTATTTAACACAATGTTATACTTTAGCAAATTTACAATTTATAAGAAATAATTTATCTATTTTAATTGTTTTTAAAACAATTCATTATACAAAAAAAATTTGGGACGATTTTTTAAATAATACTATTTCTTTAAATTCTTTTAAATCTTTATGTTCAAGTTGTTGGAAATATAAACGTGGTTTTATAACAATCGATCTAAAAAATAATCGTTTCTACAATAAACTTGAAAAATTAATAAAAAATTAAAATATATAATTTTTCATATAATAAATGGATGTTAATCAAAAACAAAATAATTTAAGGGATATTATAAAAAAAAAATTTAAAAAAATTTTCATTTACAGAGGAGCAACCAGAAAAACAAAACACTTTTAAGAACGGTAGTAATTTAGAAAACGAAACAGAAGAAATAAAACAGGTTATTGATCTTAGACAAAATTTACAAAACATTTATAAAAAATCAAATTTAAAACATTACGAAAAAAAGAAAAATGTTATAAAAAACGATGAAGATGAAGATGAAAATAATATAAAAAAATTAAATAAAAAACAATATCCACCAAAGGAGTTTCATAAAATAATTAATATTAAAAAAGATTTACAAAATAACTATAGAAAAACAATTTTAAACGATAAATATAGATCAGAAGAAAAGGTAAAACACTACGAACCAATATTAAAAGCTTTATCAAATGTTGAATCTTCTGTTAATAATGTTAAAGATGTTGCTATTAAAACCGATAATGATATTCAAAAATTAAATGTTCCATATTATCAACCTAGAAATCCAGAATTACAACGATTAATCAGTTCAGAAGAGACTTTTGTAACTCCAAAATATTCTCATCAAAATTCAACAACTAATTTTCCATTACCTAAAAATGTTATAACCTTAGGTCCTATTGCTTCAAAATATTTATCATCCTTAAATGATAATAATTGTTTTCGAATAAATTATAATACAAAATTAGAAGTTCACATAATTGGAAAAAATAAAATCGATTTTGAAAATGATGATATAATTTTAAATGGAAAAAAATATAAAGGAACTACAGGTTTGTAGAGATTATCAACTAATGTAGATCCTACGAAACCAGAATTTTATACAGATGATGGTTATAATAATTATAAAAATATATTAATTGAAACTGATTCTATACATCAAAACAATGATATTTCAACAGGAAGAGCTAAATCAAGTGGTGGTGCAAGATATATAGCAATGATTAGCAAGATTTGGAGAGAAATTAATGAAAAGAAAAAAATAAAAGAAAATAAACCACTAACACCAATGCTAAAAAAAAATACAGAAGGAGAGGGTTTATATAGATATACAAATAATCCTATTGAATATGTTTATATTAATAATGTGAAACAATTAACAGATAGATTACAATTTCTTGCTGCAGAAGAAAAGGCGGGAAATAACATTTGAAAAACTTGGTATTCATCATTTATGTAAAAAAAGTATGGAACAAATTATTGATACCCCTAAAGGTATTGAATATTTACTACAATACGTGATAAATTTACCAAAAGAAAAGGCACATAATGACATAGAAGAAAATATAAAGAAAATACATAATATATCAGCTGAAGAAAGAGCGGGAAATAATAATTATCATGAAGAAAAACTTAAAATTCTTAATGAATGTATTAAAAAAATGGAAAACATAATTCATGTCCCAGAAAAGGGTGCATATTATTTGTTCTCATATGTTTCATGTTTACCAAAGAAAATTATTACAGGTTCAGGAATTGTTAATTATCTTTTGAATTGTTCAAATTTGCCTGAAATGCATTGGCCTGGTTATAATTATTTAGGACCGGGAACAAAGTTAGAAAAAAATAAGAAACCTAAAAACAAATTAGACGAAGCTGCAAGAGAACATGATTTTTTTTATAAAGATTATAAAGGTACTAAAATAAGACATGAAGCTTATAAAGTTTTAGAACAAAAGGCAATGGAAAGATTGTATGCTCTTGACAGTTCTTTGGGTGAAAACACAGCTGCTTTTGTTACAAAAAATGTAATGAAAGGAAAAAGATATTTAGGAATGAATTTAGTATTTGAATAATTTTTTAATATTTTGTATAATAAAATGTATTTTAAATTAACTGAAAATCAAAAAAAAAAGTTGGCTGAAGCTTGTAAAAATAATACTAATGCAACAATTCATATTGCTAGTGATAAATTATATAAAGGCGATAGTATTTTTTATTTAGATAAAAATCAAATAGATAAATTAAAAAACAGTAAAGAAAAAAATCTGGAGTAAGGTTAGAGATTACTCCGAAGCAGATTAAAAAAAAAGAAGGTGGATTTTTACCTTTAATTATACCTTTTCTAGAGGCTGCAGCAGTAGCTACTCCAGCTATAGTTGCATTGTATGATGGTTATAAAGATAGTAAACATAAAAAAAAAATGGAAGAGGAAACAATACGACATAATAAGGAAATAGAAAAAAATAAAGGTTCTGGATTAAAGACAAATAAAAAAAAAAAAAAAATAGAAAAAATGAATATTTTTGATACAACATTTAGGAAAAACATTAAATATTTTCCTGGTTGCTATACAACTTTTTGGAGTAAAAAAAAAATATAAATATAGATCCGTTAACTAATTTGGATATAATA
This sequence comes from Myzus persicae, assembly GCF_001856785.1. NCBI lineage: Eukaryota > Metazoa > Arthropoda > Insecta > Hemiptera > Aphididae > Myzus > Myzus persicae. The sequence continues at coordinate 47,990 of NW_019100472.1, forward strand.
CAATTTGGGAATAATATAAAAAACTTCAGAGGTTCTTTCATGAGAAATTAATTACCTAAAAAACCTTGGTTAAATGAATGTGGAATATTAAATTTAAATAATTCTACTAAAAACGGATCACATTGGGTTGCATGGCAAAAAATAAAAATAAAAAATTTTATTTCGATTCATTTGCAACGAGTCCTCCTCCTGAAGAACTTATAAATTATTTAGGTGAAGATAATCTGTTGTATAACAGTGATCAATTTCAAGATTATAACGATCCACCTATATGTGGACATTTGTGTTTAGAATTTATTGACAATTATAAAAAATTTATTTAAAAAATAATTTACTAAGGTTTCTTAATAGAACAATTCTATTAAAAAATTAATGATGATTCACTAGTTATATTCTAATCATGTTGTGTTCTCTATCTGTACCTCCCATGCTAAGACAACATATTTTGATATTTCCTGAATCTTCAACAACTTTAATATTATGAAGATGTTTGAAAAAATAAGTAATTGTTGTAATAAATAAATCATTGGCTATTTTACAAATTTCTAACCATGTTGGTGATTCTAGTATTTTAGAAGCATAAGGCTTTCCATTTCCAGAAATATTGTGTCCATGATCAATAATTATAATATTTCCTTCAATTGGAATTTTATGTAGATTATATTTTATTATTTTATTACAGTATTCAAAATTACAAAAATTCACATAACATGTATCATTTAATATAGATTTTCTTATTTCGTTTTGCATTTCTTTTTTTTTTGTAAATTATTAAAACATTTTATTTTTTCCATTCTTTATTATATATTTTTTTTTTAATTAAGGTATTCAATTTTCTTTTGGATTTTAATAAAGCGTCCCTTATTCGAGTGAGCGTTAGTTTGTGATTGAAAAATGTATTTAAAATAATATTATAATAAATAATGGATGATGATCTAATACATTGTCATAAGTGTAAAAAAAGAACAAAAATTTAAATGCAACTAAAATGCAAACAGTGAACGGTCGATGGAGAATTTCAACAAAATGTTTCATCTGCAACACAAACAAAAGTAAATTTATAAAAAAATCCTGAAATCGAACAAAATATTCCCAATAACTCAATAATTTTAAACAAAAAATTAAATGATACAGATAAATAGTTATTAGCTAAAGAACTACATAAACCTGTTAGAATAAAATTTCCTAAAAGAAGAATTTTTACTAAAGATATTGATGATTTATGGGCTGTTGATTTAGTTATAATGAGAAATTATTCAGATGAAAATGAGGGTCATTCTAAAATACTAACTGTGATAGATACGTTTTCAAAATTTTCCTGGGCTTTACCACTCAAAAAGAAAGATGGAATTAGTGTTTCAAAAGTATTTGAAAAAATAATAAAACAAGCTGAATCACAAAATCATCAAGCACCAAAATTACTTCACACAGATAAAGGTTTGGAATTGGAAAATAAACATTTTAAAAAATTCTTGCAAGAATATGGAATTAAAATGTATCATACACAAAACGAAGAAAAATCAGCAATAATTGAAAGATTTAACCGCACATTAAACGGGAAAATGAGATTACATTTTGGAGTGAAAAAATCTAAAAAATGGATAAATATCTTACAAACTTTATTAGATGAATAAAATTTCAAAAACATACATCGATCTATTGGTATGAAACCTTGTGAAGTAAATACATCTAACGAAGACTTTGTCCTACGTAAATTATTTTCTACTAAAACAAACCTAAACCAAAAATTAAATTTAGTGTGGGTGATAGAGTAAGAATAAAAGCTTATAAAAAAACATTTGGTAATAAATATAATAATAATTGGACAAGAGAAATATTTATACTAAAAGAAATTTTAAACAACAATCCTATAACTTATAAAATTATTGATTTAAACAATGAAGAGATTGAAGGGAGTTTTTATAACGAAGAAATAAGGTACGGTTTCCCTGCAGCGTCCAGACGCGGCGTCCGGACGCGGCGTCTGACGCCGAGACCCTAGATTATGTATTTTGTGTGTGACTGGTTTCGCTACTCGCGTTTGACGCGGCGCGTCTATTCGTTTGACGCGGCGTCCGGCGTCAGTACCGGTCCGGACCAGTGTTGCGTCAAGACGCCCAGCGTCAACATGTCAAAAAAATTTTTCATTTTCCTCGACAGAGGACGAAGCCTTGATTACACTCGTGGAAAATAATAAATGTATTTACGATAGTAGCCATAAACATCACAAAGACAATTATATTAAGGATAATATTTGGAAAAATATATCCGAAGAAGTAGGAAGATCAAGTACGTATATTGAAAATATAATTCTTAAATATTTATAACTTATAGTAGTAACTACCATACGAACTTTATTTTAATATTAATTATTTATTCATTGTCCTCCCTCCACCTATTGTTTAGTCGATGACTGTAAAAAACGCTGGAAGAATATTCGAGACACGTACTTGAAGCAGAAAAAGAAGCTTCCGACAGGATCAGCAGCAGTAGTATGAAAAAGTATGTTCTGAAACCACCGCCACCGCCCGCCACCGCCGCCGCCGCCCACCACCGCCACCGCCCGCCACCGCCGCCGCCGCCGCCGCCCGATCGCGTACGTGCGTGACGTATAATATAACCCCACCC